>NC_090727.1:4054780-4129780 GCF_036898095.1 Palaemon carinicauda | reverse complement strand
TACATATTCATAATTCAGTTTTCCTCAGAGATAATAAGTATAATTCAATTAAAAATTATGAATTTAGTAATTTATTCCTAGTCAATTACGAATTTTATGTATATATTGGAAAGTACTAATTTTACAGGAAGGGTGTTATCCTAATGATCCGCTGTTTTGAAGGAAAAAGCATGTTCATTGACAAAGAAAAAGATTTACATATATGTTTACCCTTTCTTCTGTGTATTTTTATTCTCGGGTAAGAGCAAAGTGAAGCTTGTCTCTTATTCAGTGTCCCCTCTGAAATGTTTACGTCTCGAGAGAAATAAAGTTCCCAACTCAATTTCATGAATACCAAAGTTCGAGAAAGGGAGACATTTTCCCTATTTGAGTTTGCATAGTCTGATCCCTTGAATGAGATGTTTCGGTCAATCGTCTTAATGGCAGTAAGAGGGGAAATTCTATGAAGGTAATGTTAAAGGTGAGTTCTATAACGCAAAACGATCAACTACTAAACATGAATTGGGTGAATATCATTCTTCGTTTATATGTGTATGTATGTAATAGGCTGCATAATTGTCATATGCTTAGTTTGACATTTAGCTTTTTTTCTGACCAAATCAACTGCAGATTACTGTACAGCAGAGTTGCCACTGGTTCCGCCTAGGAATTCCGACTGGTAAAAAAAACGGGTGGTAATGTAAACGTAACTTTCATTTTAGGGATAACTAAAGAAAATTATAGCAGCTATAAATCGCATGCATATGAAATGGAGCTGACAAATCTCATGATGAAGATAAATGTTATTTTCATCATTAACAATCATCACTTTTACAAAAATGACTTTTTTATAACATTATATTATATGAATATGTCTATATATTCAACTGTATAAAAACGAAATAAAATTTTTTTTGACCTAAAATAAATGGAACAATTACACATCTTGGACTTTTTCAAACCATTCTTAATTATAGCCTAGGAGGCTACCAGGTTCTACACAATATTAATAAGTATTCCGAGCATAATAATAAATTGTCTACATATAATGAATGAATTTCTAATATAATGTAGTAGATATACTGTAACAAAAAAAAAAATTTTTTTGCTACAGATATTTATATTATTTCCCTCTAATTACGTACTAATAAAGCTGTCAACGGTAAATTCATTTCCAATAGGCCTACTAATCCTATGGCGTATCTTCATGTTTGTCTTCAACGATCTCATTTTGTTCCTGGCTTGTTTGTACAACCTTTAACATCTTTGCAGTTGGTTCGAATTGCACACAACCACCCTCTCTCTTCATAGTTTCTGACACAATTGCTAAGACTGCTTGTGTTGACGTGGAAAGTCTGTTTCTACTTTCTAGTTCATCTTTGAAAATATTCCCTCTGCATCTTCATTGACATGGTTGAGGAAAGAATATTTAGAACAAATTTAGGCAGAAGTTAAACTGCTGCTTGGCCATATGCATTTTTTACATTTGCAAGGTAAATGAAAAATGCCTCCGTATTATTTGACGTTTCTATATGTTGTGGAATGTATCAATTCGGTATATGTCACCATTCGTAATCTAATTTCTGGACATCACCATTATGGATTCGTGGGACCTCCGTGACTAAATCTGAGTGTCGGCATACTTAGTAGGGCGTCATTTCTTAGGTATTCTGCAACAGATAATGAACTGCATAACGGCAACAATTTGGAGTTTAAAGAAAACATCCCCCTTTATTTGAACACAGCCTGTAACCATAAACTTTTGACACCTTCGTTTAATATCAGCAATCATTGTGTCATTGGCAGCTATATTCGAGTCTTGAAATGATTTATGAGCTTTAGCACCTAAGAATACTTGTGTCAATGGAATAAAGTTATTTTCATCAGCAGGATGAATAGGATTAAGCTGATTATCAGTAACTTTACTGAGCATGTACTAAAATCTTGAAATGTCAGAGCACAACATTCTGCAACTATTGTAGAAAAGATGAATGGTGACTATTGGAATTAGTAAAATGTGGCAGTATAAAATCTCAAAACTGAAAATACATACGCAAAGATGGTTTTGCAAGCTGTTATATATTGATTCTGAAGATTTCAATCTATCGTCTAAATGCTTATTTGCGAAAAACAATGAAGGGTCGCCATTGTTCCAGTATACGAGCTTCTGCCATATGGAGCGAAAGCCCCCGATTTGTGAGACATGCACCATTCTATGAGGTTCTGTATGACAGAATTCTTGAAATTCAACGAATTCTGTCATCCATTTGGAGCTATGAGGAAAAAATTAGAGTATATTGATCTGATGAAATCCTCACATTTTCTTGAAAGTGTCTTCGCTGCATTTGAGGTACTAAGGTGGATTGAATGACAGGTGCATTTTAAAATTGATACCTAGTACTGTTTTATTTAGTCTTTTTGTCAAGGAATTCTGCTTGCCCATGATGGTATTATTATTATTATTATTATTATTATTATTATTATTATTATTATTATTATTATTATTATTATTACTTGCTAAACTACAACCCTAGTTGGAAAAGCAGGATGCTATAAACCCAAGGGCTCCAACAGAGAAACTAGCTCAGTGAGGAAAGGAAATAAGAAAAAAACTACAAGAGAAGCTTAAGAATAATAATAACAGTAGAAAAATCTTTCATATACAAACTATAAAAGCTTGAAAATAACAAGGGGATAAAAACTTCAAAATAAAAAGAGGATGAGAAACAAATTAGAATAGTGTGCCCGAGTATACCCTCAAGCAAGATATCTCTAACCCAAGACAATGGAAGACCATGGTACAGAGATTATGATACTACCCAAAACTAGAGAACAATGCTTTGATTTTGGAGTGTCCTACTCCTAGAAGAGCTGCGTTCCATAGCTAAAGAGTACTAAGAGGAAAGTAGTCACTGAAAAATTATAGTGCAGTAGTTAACCTCTTAAGTGAAGAAGAATTGTTTGATAATTTCAGTGTTGTCAAGTGTTTGAGGAAAGAGGAGAATGTGTAAAGAATAGGCCAGACCATTCTGTGTATGTGTAGGCAAAGATATGAGCCGTAACCAGAGAGAGGGATCATATGTAGTACTGTCTGGCCAGTCAAAGGATCCAATAAATCTCTAGTGATAATATCTTAACGGGTGGATTCAAAATTGGCATCAAAATATTGAATGTTGAATGCGTTTGAACGAACATGATACTATGACTGTAGAAGTCCTGTAGAGAGTATGGTTCCCTTGCTGTATAGGACCAGAATATCAGCCCTAATGTAAAGTAAAAAGTAGGTTACTAGAGGACCTTACTATTACAAGCTAACAGTTGCAAACGCAAAAGGTCATTTAAATTATGAAGATACAAAAATATAAAAGGACAAGAAATATAACTGGCCAGTGTGGTAGAATCAGGTACTCAAGTGTCACTACTGCTGCTACTGGGAAAAAGAAGGTGGGGGACTTGAGGGAGCCCATACCATTGCTAAAGAGAGGGCAGAATACTAACCTGTCTCATGGCAACCAGCTGTATGGCAGACATGCACGTACTATTCCAAGAAGGATATTCACTGCAATCAATAAATGTGGACAGTCTGCTATGTGGCCTTCTTGTCAGACACAAGGAACTACTTTATTGCATCCCATCCCTTTCCAGATAGTAAGGCCAGTGCCTCCTCAAGTCCACCACCTTCCTAAGCTCAGTAGTAGCAGTAGTGCCAAATAAGTATCTGATCCCACTTCATTGGCCTGTCTTATCTCATACCCTTTTATATCTTTGTAGGTCAGCTGTGTTGATGTCAAAATTGACTCGTGGGCTGGTAAATCTACCCCTTTCATAATGATAATCCATCTTTGTATATTTATGTCCTCATGTGTTTCAACTGTTAATTTGAAAACTTAATGTCTTTTTATGCTTGTAAATGTAAGGTCCTTTTGTAATTCAGTAACTACAAGCTTATAATTTTAAAGTTCATATACAGTACAAAAAAAAAGTTAAGCATATTTGCAAAATTGGTGTATCTTTTTCATTTGTATTTTTGTACAGTGGTTTTTGCCATTTATTAATGTGTTTGGAAACGAAACCCCATTTTAATGACCAGATACAGTTTTATTTACAAATTTAGCCACAACAAACAGAGATCTTAGGAAATTGTCCTAAAAAGAAAATGTTCACATGGAGAAAAGTGAGTTCATACACATCACACCTTAATTTATCCCATCTCAGTATCGGGTGTGACTTCCTCTGGCTTGAATATAAGCCCAACATTGCCTTAACATGCTCCAGATTAAACGGTCAATGGCCTCCTAGTCCAGTCTTTACCACTCCTCAGTGAGGGCAGCTCTGAGCTCATTGGCGTTGTTTGGAGGGTAAAGACGTTGCTGGACGGTTCTTCCGAGCTGGTCCCAAAGGTGTCATTTGGATTGAGATCTGGTGACCAGGCTGGCCAGTCCATACGACAGAATCCTTCTGCATCCAGACAGTCCTGCACCAGCATTGCTTGATGGGTTGGTGCCGTGTCGTCCATTAGCAGAAAATCAGGGCCCAGAGCACCAGCACAGGCATGAAGAATGGGGAGGATAATGTCCTCCCAATACATCTGGGCATTAATCGCTGGAACACATGAAGGTCTCTGCGCCCCTCAACACTGATTCCCACACCATAACAGAAGGGCCACCAAGATATCTTCAACTTAAAATGTATTATGCACCTGATAAAGAACTTCATTATTTCCTCTGGAACATCAATGTTTAATTCCCCGAAAATATGAACTAATTTCGTAATCCCATCAACATCTGGTTTCAACTGTTCCCATGAAAAGGTTTTAAGAGTTGTTCCGTTTCCTTTAGATTATTTAAAAATTCAGGACTGTTCCTAAACAACACTTTCCTCCTCAGAAATAGGTCACTATGCATAGGCCTAAAAAGCTGTAGGATGGTTAGGCTAATGTAAGCCATTTAGTTCTCCATAAACTACGTGACTAAGCAATAGATCTATACTTTTATTACCAGATTCAACGCTATGACCCCACGATATCCCTTAGTGAGGTTTTTAAGAAATAAAGGAAATAGGCCTAATCATTGTCTGCACAGAAAGACTACTCAGAAATAGGTCACTACGTATAGTCGTAATAATATATTCGAACAACTTTACAATCCTAAAAAGAAAGTATGAAAAAAAAATGGATAACCTTAATCCGATAATTTCTTCATATACATGTATTGCATAGGCTAGGCCTATTGCAATTTTTTACTTCATTTTAAGAATTTAGTCCAGGCTATTTGTTAACAAGATATGTCACTGAAAACTGCACTTATGAGATTGTAAGGAAATTGTTAAACCATACCTGACTTTACGTTCTTAACAGGTAAATTTAAAGAGGGAACTGCGGCTTTTTTTAATCTGTGATAACTTCTCTGGTAAAGTTGTAGTATCATTTTATGTTGAAGATGTCTTTCGTAATCTTCTGTCCAGAAATGGAGAGAACAAATTCTGGCGTCATTTAACATTAATGCCATCACTTCTTTTACATGCATTAATCTATACTTTGGGCACTTTGGGGTCTTTAGGGAAACTGAAAACAAATCCCTTTCTGTCCGGAATTATTAGTTGCACCCAAATATGGACCTCCCACTCATAATCGTGAGGTGCCATAAAGCAACTGGCAGAATGCCACTGTGACAAGTGGATCTCTCAGTCGATCTACTCTAGGGGCGTCACTGGAGAAGGAAATCAGCGATCGGATCCCACGGATAACGCATCTTATGTTATTGCGTTTTGGTTTATAAGATCTACTCTGAATATTTTTCTACCATGATGATGAATTAGAATAGTGTCCTATCCTAAAGGAGAGAGGATATAGGCATACGTTTTGCTGTCTTCATATACCATTCGCCAAGGGTCTACGCCATGTTGCTTTACGATTTGTTAAACGATTCCCAGCTCATCTTTCTATACTGACTAAAACAATCGTCGGAATATAAGCTTAATTTACATTTTTGGCAAAAAGATCTTCGTCGCCATCAAAGGTCATTCTAGTTTGGGATTAGGCCAAGATCTACAGATAGGTCTTGGATTAGGCTTACAACATATTTACCGAGACCAAAGGCTCCCAGAGCCACCAAATAAAGACAAAAAAAAAAAAAAAAAAAAAAAAGATACTGTAATCAAGTTGAACCGTGGACAAAAGTAAAAAAAAAAAAAAAAAAAGATACTGTAATCAAGTTGAACCGTGGACAAAAGTCTTAATGACATACAGACTTCCCTGAGGTAAAAAGTTGGTCGAAAAAAATGTACCATTAATTTCTCTGAACGACATTGATCAGAAATGATCCCGGCCAAGAAATTGGAAAAAGGGGGCTTGGTAGGGGAGCTAAAGGATTTATAAGCTCCCGATTAAAGGCCCAAGATAAAATACCAAGGGCCTCGCCCAACGGCCACACCCGTTTGCAAAGCTGATGAAATTGATTGGTTCATATAATAATGTTCTTGTCACTGTCCATTGATTTACAATAAGTTGGTTCCCATTGTTTTAATCAGACATTTTGTTCTATATGATAACGTTCAAAACTGTTTCCCCCCAAAAAAAAAAAATTATAGATATTCCTTTTCATTAAAGCTATGACGTCAATATTTAAACTGTGCCCTTAATATTGCATGTGTTCATACCAGGAAGAATTTAATGTAAGGGTTGAAATAAATATACGTTAATTCATATGATGAAGGGAGGACGTAACTTTTCCCTGAAATCCATTTCAAGAGAATAATATTACATCAAAGAGGGAAATTGCGAACTCCCTAATCACAAAAGAAACTTATCGAAATGCACCCGAAAAACCTTCGGAGTTTTCAGATCCCTCTCGCGCTTCCCCTAATTTGAAACAATTGATCCTTTGAAGTGGCGTAATTTAAACATTTCGAATCCCACTGCCTAGAATTAAGCAGCTCTTGATTAGACGAACATTTTCTCACATAACTTTCCTCATTACGAGATTACCTATGCAATTATCCTTGTTTCCCCTCCTTTCATGAAGTTCTTTTCACACGTCTTCATATTATGCTGTGGGTGTCCTTGAATTAAATTCTTTTGTGCTTATGTGTATCGATATCTGCTTCGTAGCTGTGACGTCAATGACCTTAGATGTCAGGATGCCTGAAAACTTTAAAAAATTCATTCATTCGTAGCTGTGAATGTCATTTTGTCAAAATAATATGCTACTCCAAAATCAAACCATTGTTCTCTAGTCTTGGGTAGTACCAAAGCCTCTGTCTTCCACTGTCTTGTGTTAGAGTTCTCTTGCTTGAGGGTACACTTGGGCATACTATTCTATCTAATTTCTCTTCCTCTTCTTTTGTTAATGTTTATATAGGAGATATTTATTTTAATGTTGTTACTCTTCTTAAATTATTTTATTTTTCACTTTTTCCTTCCCTCACTGGGCTATTTTACCTGTTGGAGACCCTGGACTTATAGCATTCTGCTTTTCCAACTAGGGTTGTGGCTTAGCAAGTAATAATAATAATAATATTACATTTGTAGATCTTACTACTTTCGTTTAAAAATCATAGTTTTTCTTATTTCTGATACGTCGTTGTCGTTCACCAAAATGGAAGGGTTTTATGAAGTGTTAAAGATGATTTTGTGACGTTCGAAAGAGAGAGAGAGAGAGAGAGAGAGAGAGAGAGAGAGAGAGAGAGAGAGAGAGACGGAGACGTCATGTTAGCTTATACAAAATGGGTATCCGTAATTAGCTAATAATCGTACCATTGTCATAGTCCCTCGTGAGAATATTATTATAATTATTATTATTATTATTATTATTATTAATATTATTATTATTATTGCTACTTGCTAAGCTACAACTCTAGTTGGAAAAGCAGGGTACTATAAGGCCAGGGGCTCCAACCGGAGAATTAGCCCAGTGAGGAAAGGAAATAAGAGAAGTAATTAACAATTGAAATAAAATATTTTAAAAACAGTAACAACATTTAAAATAAATGTTTCATATATAAATTATAAAATCTTTTAACAAAATAAGAGGAAGCGAAATAAGATAGAATAGTGTGTCCGAGTGTGTCTTAAGCAAGATAACTCTAACCCAAGACAATGGAAGACCATGGTACAGAGGCTATGGTACTACCCAAGACTAGAGAACAATGGTTTGATTTTGGAGTGTCCTTCTCCTAGAAGAGCTGCTTACCAAAACTAAAGTCTCTCTTATACCCTTACCAAGAAGAAAGTAGCAACTGAATATGTAGAGTGCAGTAGTTAACCCCTTGGATGAAGAAGAATTGTTTGGTAATCTCAGTGTTGTCAGGTGTAAGAGGATAGAGGAGAATCTGTAAGGAATAGGCCAGACTATTTGGTGTATGTGTAGGGAAAGAAAAATGAACCGTAACCAGAGAAAAGGGTCCAATGTAGTACTGTCTGGCCAGTCAAAGGACCCCATAACACTCTAGCGGTAGTATCTCGACGGGTGGCTGGTGCCCTGGCTATGACAACACTGTTGACTGAGTGAATGAGGCAACTGCTGGTTATTTGAATTCTCGGTTGTTTTTGGAGTCACTCATCTTCTCAAGCCTTGAATCTGAAAGAGAAAAGAGTTAAAAAAGTAGTTTCTCTCATAGGTGAGATTCGATCCTCTGTTAGATATTAAAGAGTGAGGTTGGTGTAACAAACAAAGCAACCTCAGTTTTAATAAGCTCCTTTAGTGTGAATCTCATGGGAAAAAAGAAATGTTTTATATATATATATATATATATATATATATATATATATATATATATATATATATATATATATAGTTCGGATTCAGGGTTTGTAGAAGGATGCATATCCATAAAGGATAAGAGAGATGTATTCAAGATATCCCTTGGGCTATTTAGGATAATTGAATAATAATGGGGTCAGTATATATCGTATTTTTGTAACCATTCAAGGTCAGCTTTCCGTGGGTAGATATTACCCTCCGGGAGAAGGGTTTGCTAGGATGATCAAGAATTTGCATCGATAACAGAAAATGAAACATATCCTATCACAGCAATCTTAATCTGCTAATTACTCTCTATACCTTGCCTACTAATCTCCTAACTGTTTACTAATTCTATAACGTGTAAAAGAAAATTGTTTACTCCATTTTTATAATCGATAAATGCTTAAAATACAATGCTATCTCTCATTTCATTATTACATCCGCAAACGGAGTTGGAAGGAGGTTATGTTTTACCCCCTGTTTGTGTGTGTGTTTGTTTGTTTTCGAGAATGTAATGGAGGTTTGAAGTAAGAACCTTGGACAATAGAGCTCCCTAGACTATAAAATCTAAAATAGAAATTGTTTGGATGATCTAAATTGAGCTTAGATCGATGTTCAAGGGTCCATACTAGAGCTCATGAAACCATTTCATCAAAGATTCCCTCTCATCGGTCTGCAGCATTGCATAGAACTTGTCTGGTCAACAGCACAAGGCAGTCCATAGTAAAAATAATCGAAGACGACATAACTATTAATCACTTTGGTGATCCTGTTAACTTGTTTTCATCATCCTGAAATTATTATTGGTTAACTGCTTGGGTAGATGGCTTTCTGCTTTTTGAATTATTGAGCCTACTTCTGTTTTCATGCTTCTGATAATACTGTAGAGTTCATTAGTCATTTCATATCCTATCATTCACTGAAATAAAGACTGGATCTCTCTCTCTCTCTCTCTCTCTCTCTCTCTCTCTCTCTCTCTCTCAATTTGTTTAACCTCTGGCCTAATTTCATTAACGCATAAAAATGCAGCTTTTAATTGCACGAACGAAACAGTGCAGAGGCAGAACAATTGCTAATTAACTTTTTTAAAATCGTTGTTTGGATTTTATTACTTGCATTCGTACTCCCCCCCCCCCCCCCGTCCCTCCCTCTCTCGTATCCACCCATCCTTCCCATCTTTCGCCGATGGATTCTAAAGCTAATTAGACTAATGCGTATATACAGGTTTTTCAGCAACAAAATTATATTTAGATAGGAATGTTGACAAGGCTAATCAGTAGGGCTTTTCGAATCTGTAGCCTATTATATCTGGACGAGGAACTAATTTCTTCAAGGTCAACTTGAGTTAGGGTATCCGGATCACTGGTTTTATAAGACACTCAGTAATGTCAGAAAAAAATCACTAGTGGGATGAACATCAGGAAGAATTAAATAAAAAAAAATCGCAATTCCAGAAAATAGCACAATAAACCTTACAAACAAAATATTAGATAACTTTTAAATTGTGAGTTATATAAACACTATCAGTAATAAGTTTTCGGTTTGGGTTTCACAAAGACCTTTGGGCATGAAATACCCTATTGTGATTAGGATAATCGTATGATTGACCTTGATTTCACTGCTTCCTTTAATTGTGTTAGTCATGGGCCCTTGTTTTCTAACTTGAACAGATGGAAGTAGGTGGGTTAATACCTAGCATTATAATTCAATTTTTAAGTTATATATTGCTAAGAGTAGTTTTGGTGGGCGCCATATTGGCTTTAGGAATGTAGTATCCGGTGTTCCGCAGGTTATTATTCTCTGCCCATTATTTTTATTTTTCGTATTATATACTCATATGTGGCTAGAATTTGAAAACAAGGTTATTGTATATTCAGATAGTAGTACTCTGCATCTATTTCACCCCTTGAACATAGACCTCTTGTTCTAAATACCCCAATTCCTAGCTAAGATTAGTGCATGGTACAAAATATGAGGGATGAAGTTGAACCTTAACAAACTCAAAGTATAATTGTAAGTCAAGGGCAGTGGCTCCTCATTAGCCAGATCGTTTTGTTACTAATGTTTCTTTGAATGTATGTTACTCATTTTTTAAAATCTAGGTGTGATTCTTGATTGCAAATTTACTTTTGAGAAACACATCCGGTCTATTAATATTGTTCACCCGGATGGTCTTTAGCTTCTGACTTTCAACTTAATTTGTTTAAAAAACTGGCTTTCTATCAAAATTCTTTATACCTGATCTGGATACTAATCTAGCACTGCATACCTGTTGCATAAGATTTATCATAATTCTGAGCATCCAGTGCATCCAGACCTTCCCAGATTGCACCATCTATGGGTGCGTGTGAAATATATATATATATATATATATATATATATATATATATATATATATATATATATATATATATATATATGGGTATGTATATTAGATTATAGATTTTGCCTCGAGTGATTAGATTCTTAGAGGCAAATGGATTATAATCCTCATTTCATGATACTAGACAAAAAATAGAAATACTGGCAGCTCTTAGAGCAACGTTTCGAAAGAAAAAAAATATTCCCCTGATTTATAATCCTCTGGCTCTTCATCTTGCGAGCTCCAACTGTTATACCACACACGGGATGTTAAGGCGAGAAGAGTGTCTTTGGTAAATAAAAAAAAAAAAAAAAAAAAAAAAACCATAGTTAACTTGATATTTTCATTAATTGGAAATTAATCTTCTCTCTTGATGTTAACCAAGAGTATTGTAAACAGTCTAATAGAAATCTTGGTGTAAATCTATAAGTATTCTGAAATCCCTCGATCAGCAGTTAGAAGTTGAACACTTTATTAATTAAACTTTAAACTTTACTCTATACATACATACATATACCAAGGCACTTCCCCCAATTTGGGGGGGGGGGGTTAGCCGACATCAAACAAATGAAACAATAAAGAGACCTCTCCTCTCTACGTTCCTCCCAACCTGACAAGGGACTCAACGGAGTTCGGCTGGTACTGCTAGGGTGCCACAGCCCACCCTCCCCCGTTATCCACCACAGATGAAGCTTCATAACGCTGAATCCCCTACTGGTGCTACCTCCGCGGTCATCCAAGGCACCGGAGGAAGCAGCAGGGCCTACTGAAACTGCGTCACAATCACTCGCCATTCATTCCTATTTCTAGCACGCTCTCTTGCCTCTCTCACATCTATCCTCCTATCACCCAGAGCTTTCTTCACTCCATCCATCCACCCAAACCTTGGCCTTCCTCTAGTACTTCTCCTATCAACTCTTGCATTCATCACCTTCATTAGCAGACAGCCATTTTCCATTCTCTCAACATAGCCAAACCACCTCAACACATTCATATCCACTCTAGCTGCTAACTCATTTATTACACCCGTTCTCACCCTCACTACTTCGTTTCTAACCCTATCTACTCGAGATACACCAGCCATACTCGTTAGACACTTCATCTCAAACACATTTAATTTCTGTCTCTCTGTCACTTTCATTCCCCACAACTCCGATCCATACATCACATCATGCCCAACCCTCTATTTTTTACAACTCCCTTAACTGCCCCCAACACTTTGCATCCTTCATTCACTCCCTGGCGTACATCTGCTTCCACTCCACCATTTGCTGCAACAACAAACCCCAAGTACTTAAACTGATCTATATACTTTAGATAAAAGACCAACAACGACAAAATCGTTAATTAAAGCATCTTCATCTAATGAATTATTGGGCAATGAACCGAGTCGAGGTAATGCAATAGAATTCAGCTGTGTCAGGCATTCGCTTAATCAACTTTTAGATCTATCAGTGAAGGGAGAGAAGAAGGATAGGAAGTGGGCACATCTGCAGGTTTCCATTGTTGTTCGCAAATGTTAAAAATCATGTTGAAGAGATATTACTGTTTCGATGTTCTTTTCTTCATAGATAAAGATACATTTTCATGATTTAATGGTTTAATAAAATAGATGATGGATGGGGGGGTATTTGAAATGAGAGAGAGAGAGAGAGAGAGAGAGAGAGAGAGAGAGAGAGAGAGAGAGAGAGAGAGAGAGAGAATAGTTATATTACAGAAATTTCTGGTTTCCATGATGTTAAATTGTAAGCAAAGAAAAACATAAAGTATATAGAGATATCAAGAGAATCTTTGGGAAAGAAAACCAACGATTCTTCCTAAATTTAAAATATTAATTGATTTATGTAATACCACAAACGTGCGTCGAAAAGTTGTAACATTAACTATATATAGTAATGTTAGAAATGATGGTAATCTTGCCTTCATGGCCACAATTTTAACCTAGAGTAATGAAACTTGTAGAGATTAACTATTATGTAATAAGCTGGAAATTATTAAGTTTTAGTAGGTCAGGGTCAAAGGCCAATGTCACGGTCAAGCAAAAATGTCCAATTCACGTTATCAGCCATAAGTTTGGACATCGTTGTCATAGAGATTTTAAACTTTGCTCATGAGTGTATGAAAATCCACATCAATTTTTACGTGTTAAGATCGAAGGTGAAGATCGAGACCAAAGTCAAGCAAAAGGTTAAATTCTGGTCATCAACCATACGGCCACAATTTTAATCGCAAAGTAATAAAACTTGCAGGTATTTTAAACTTATGTAAAGAGCTGGAAATTATTAGATTTTGGTAGGTCAAGGACACGGACAAGAAAAACGTCCAAAATCATTCCAAAAGGTCGAGAAATAAGCTGCCCTGATGGAGGTCTGCGCTCTGCTGAGTGCCCCTCTAGTCTTAAATCTATTAAAAACTGGGCAAACTATACGAGAAATAAAGAACAACGTTCTTACCAGATTTTCTTAAAATCCAACTTAGAAAAAGATGAAAACTTCAACATAAGTAAAGACGTATTTTTTTCCCCGCTTGGTGGGTGGCCCCAAAGTCTCCACTGCAAGAATTTGGAAAAATATAAATTGTGAGAACCGCTGGAGAAAGTCATAAACAGACTATTTTTCCTGTTCTCGAATGTGACAGTATAAAATTACGCCTTTGGCCTTTCGCCTTTCGCTAAAATGGAAGCAGGAAGGAAAGATGTGGAAATAAAAAAGATATACCTCTGAGACAGAGAATTTCTCATACATATTTATGAAGTATGGCTACAGTATATATATATATATATATATATATATATATATATATATATATATATATATATATATATATATATATATATATATATATATATGTGTGTGTGTGTGTGTGTGATAAATATATATATATATGTATATATATATATATATGATATATATATATACATATATAATATATATATATATAATATTATATATATATATATATATATATATATATATGATATATATATAATATATATATCATATATATATATTTATATATATATATAGATATATATATATATATATATATATATATCTCATCATCATCATCATCAACCGCAACTAGTCCACTGCAGGACAAAGACCTCAGGCATGTACTTCCACCTGCGTCCGGTTGTGGTCTTTCTTATAGCCAGTTTATAGCCGGAAATTTTTTTAAACTCGTAACTTCCTCTTCTTCTCTTCACTCCCCTACTTGCGTTCTCTAGGGACCCATTCTGGTGTACTTTTAATGTCCATCTACTATCTGTCATTTTCAATATATTTGCTGCCCAAGGTCCATTTTTTTTTTCTTATAGTTAGAATGTCCTTCTACTTTAGTTGCTCTCGTATCCATGTTGCTCCCTTTTTCATCTCTTAAGTGTTATTCCCATTATTATTGTTTCCATTATTCTTTTAGTTGTAACTAGCTTATGCTCTACAGTTATTTTAAGATTCTAGGTTTCTGATGCAAAAGTTAATACTGGTAGGTCTCTCTGATTAAATACTTTTTGTTTTTGGAGAAATTGACATTTTAGTTTTTCATAATCATATTTTGTTTACATAGTTGATGCTTCTCATATAACAATCGACTTCGCTGCGTTTTGAATAATTTCGTATATTGAAAGTTCCTGGAAATGATTGAAAATCGAGGTGAGCTTAGAAAGGAGACTAATCCTTGTATCGAATGCCGCTTATGGTTTTAATTTTAGATACACAGAATTTCGGGAATGTAAAACCTGATCACGGATATCCTTAGCTGAATGGAAGAGAGAGAGAGAGAGGAGAGATGAGAGGAGAGAGAGAGAGAGGAGAGAGAGAGAGAGAGAGAGAGAGAGAGAGGAGAGAGAGAGAGAGAGGACTGTTACAGGGATTTTGGATTTGTCAAAGACTTTTTATTCCATCCGCCGAGACTCCATTTGCTATTGAGAGAGAGAGAGAGAGAGAGAGAGAGAGAGAGAGAGAGAGAGAGAGAGAGAGAGAGAGAGAGATAGATTGATTCCTTAGGGGTTGGAAGTCAAAGTTAGTGTTGATATTTCAATGTTGGCGGCTAAGAGGTGAAAGTCAACACAAACTTTGGTGAAAGGGTTGCGACGAACTTTATGGACCACTGGATTGAAAACTGTGTTGACGAAGTTACGTTTTCGTATTTGGAATGAGGTTCTTATATTGAAGGCTGTTTGATGCTGTTGCGAACATAGATTATCCTTTTGATATTCCTCTTTGTTGGAGTTATCATATTTATTTAGTAGCATACAATGTTGACTATTCAGTTATTATTTATTTTAAAATTTACAAAAAAAGGATTGCAACCATTTTTCTCTGATCAAATTTAGTTTCAGTTAGAGAAGTACTCAGGTGATGTGACTGTAAATTTTGTTTCTTGAAAGAATTGTGTTCTAGGATTTTGTTTGTCAATAACCGAATGTTAATGAGTAAAGCTGAGGAGTGGGATATATTTTATTTTCTTTGTTTCTCCATGTTATTCTTGCTGAATAGAATTGCTGAACGTGCATTGAAAGAAGTTCGGACATTGGTGTTGTGTCGGGAAATGAACTGCTATTCTAAAGTCATGAAACAAACATACTGTAGTGTAACCATTTTTATTACTAATATTGATGTAAATTACGATGTACTTCGATTAATCTGACTTCATTTAGCTTAATTGCCGAGCAGACAAGGTATATATTTGCTTAATAACTCTTATTCACTAGGCAGACATTTACTTTAGTTACAGACAAATCTGAAAAATCATTTTTGAAGTTGTCGAAGACATATGATGCCATTCGTTTATGCTATGATGATTTAGTTGATTGCTAAATTCCTCTTCTAGGTTGGTACTTAGGCATTACTTGAGGTCATTGCAGCGTCCCTTCTGTCCTTGTCTGCTCTCAAGTTTCTAGTCTTCTAACAATATCTTGACTCTTACTCTAATGCAATGCTTGAGGTTTTCCGTCAGTTGCAACTCGACGCTGAATATCCTCTCTTGCCCCAGTGCTTAACTAATTCCTATACATATCAAACCAGAAGAATAATTAATGAAAATTAAAAAGCAGATGGGAGAAGGCTGGTACAATGCAAATTTTACATGTAAATAACTCAGAAATGCGTTGCAATATTGTAATAATTTTCCCATTAAAAATACCCAACAATTACTATTTGGTAAACCAAACTTGTGCCGAATTAAGTCCAGTTCCACGTGGCAGTACGCAAGCGAAGAAAATTTTGAATCAACATTACTTTTTTCTTCAGTTTTAAAGACGAAAGGATGAAGAAACTAAAAGATTTTCTTTTTCTCGAAATAGTTTTGAAGAGACGGGGTTCAAATTAGCGCTTGCATATTTTTCTGTCCAGCAAAAGGATTTTCGTCTCGTGCCTTTTTGTTTTCCTTTGTCAGTAAGCGAAGGAAAGTT
The DNA here is from genome assembly GCF_036898095.1 of Palaemon carinicauda. Lineage (NCBI taxonomy): Eukaryota > Metazoa > Arthropoda > Malacostraca > Decapoda > Palaemonidae > Palaemon > Palaemon carinicauda. Next base: position 4,113,288 of record NC_090727.1, on the reverse strand, counting down.
TCTAAATGGAAAAAGCCTCGCAAAAAAAAAAAAAAAAAAAAAAGGAGAAAACTGAGATAAAAGTCTGCTTTCCCTGCTGTGGACCTATTTGCTCTATTTCTCGACTTGAGGAGAGAGTATTTTCTATATTAGATTACAGATAAAAAAAAGTAGGGCCTTGGAGAAATGGTTGAATGAAATGTGGAAAAAATACTGCTGAAAAGTATTTCATGCTGTGTAAATGCAGTGTGTTCTTAATTTATATTTTTTTTTCGCACAGGATTATATTAATAAACGTGTATGTGGCTACATTCCTCTTGGTAAGGGTAGAGAGAGACTCTTTAGCTATGGTAAGCAGCTCTTCTAGAAGGAGGACACTCCAAAATCAAACCATTGTTCTCTATTCATGGGTAGAGCCTTAGCCTCTGTACCATGGTCTTACACTGCTAGAGTTCTCTTGCTTGAGGGTACACTCGGGCACACTTTCTAATCTAGTTTCTCTTCCTTTTGTTTTGTTAAAGTTTTTATAGTTTAAATGGGAATATTTATTTTAATATTGTTAGTATTCTTAAAATATTTTATTTCTCCTTATTTTCTTTCCTCACTGGGCTATTTTCCCTGTTGGGGCCCCTGGGCTTATAGCATCCTGCTTTTCCAACTAGGGTTGTAGCTTAGCATTTAATTATAATAATAATAATAATAATAATAATAATAAAGTCCCATAGAGTGGCAGTGCCATCATTGCACCTCATGCCTTGCACTCTAAGTATTACTTGAAGGGTCTTAGCATTATTCTTTCAGCCCAGGAGATGGCTTTAAGATTAAAGGGTATCTGGCATACATGAAATTATAAATTAAATGTGCTATTCGATGAAATTCATATTTTCTGAAAATCTAACAAGAGAAAATATCGGATTATTAATTAATAGTTTATAAATAGTCAGTTTTATATTTCACTAGCTTCTCTTTAAGAGGATGAGGAGGAAGCATTGAACAAAGTTTCTTTTAGTCACCGGACCAGTAGTTGGATCCTCAATTAGAATGTTAATCTTGCATGTTTAATTCAAGGTATGTATCCCGTCTCATGCTAAATGCTCTAATTTAGCAGTTGCCTGCACGTTCAGTAATTAATTAATTAATTAATTAAGAGAGAGAAGGATAATTTAACTTCTCTTTGCTGATTTTCCATAAAAACAAAAACTATTCAACCCCTCCTTATTGCATGAAGTAAGCTTACACATTTCCCCATGCGCACGTACGCTTCTAAAACAAGGCCATGAAACCTGTGAAACAAAACTTATTTTATCGAATTTTGTACTTAACTTTTTTTCTTGTTTGTATTTTGTTGGGAGTGATAATTAAGGACAACAAAATATACTGGTTGGGGGTATTATAACATTCCTATAGGCCATGAAACCTGTGAAACAACTTATTCAATTGTAATGTTTACTTAATTTTTTTTTCTTGTTTGTATTTTGTTGGGAAAAATAATTAAGGACAGCAAAAATATGAAAGGTCTGAGTATTACAACATTGCTATATTTAGCCAATGATAATGGAATATCTGTTTCTGAATCTTGATTGTGGATTATTATTATTATTATTATTATTATTATTATTATTATTATTATTACTTGCTAAGCTACAACCCTAGTTGGAAAAGCGGGATGCTATAAGTAAAATGATGGTGGAAATATCAAGAGAAACTCAGAGAAGAGATAAACCATTGCCTACATATCATGCTCTGTGTTTACTGCTGCTTAGTTGTCGACTTTTATAAATCTAAATACATTTTCATGTTCATTTTTTTCATATTCTTCTCGTTTGTAATACAAAGATCAAACCCTTTGTTCATTGGCCCAGTCATAATCATCGCATGTTAGTGTCACCGTTGAATGCTCTTCAACATCTATCCAGTCAAGATTTCTTCTTATCGGAATTATCAATAATATCCTCATGGGCAATTATTATTATTATTATTATTATTATTATTATTATTATTATTATTATTATACACCGAACAATTACGTTCCAGCAAATAAAGGAGACCTTGAGTTCTTGTGTATCATTTTAAGTATAAATTGAAACTCACAACTCGTTATGGCAATAAACAAGGGCAGTAAGTCTATAAAGATAATGAATTGTGTATAGTTATAAATGACTTTTAATGTTAATATAGATTACTTTGACTTGAATTATCATCATCATTATTTTTATCATCAGGACAAATGTTACTAATCATTAAGATAAAAGGATTTTAAATTGGAAACAAGGTATTGTATTTGTATGGATTTATTACAAGTGAAAGTAGAGAGAGAGAGAGAGAGAGAGAGAGAGAGAGAGAGAGAGAGAAGAGAGAGAGAGAGAGAGAGAGAGAGAGAGAGAGAGAGAGAACCTTCTTGTATCGCCTCATCAATGTAACTAACTGCAAGCGTTAAACTACTAACAAAGTTAAACTCGGATAATTAAGAGAAACACAAAAGAGGATAGTAACATGTAAGTCGAATACACCAACTAGGTTTACTTTCGCTAAAAATGCTTCCAAGATTAAACAATTTGAATAGAAGGAAAACCAACGTGGCTGACTCTTTTCGCTTTAAACTATGAGGAACATTCGTACCAAAATGTTACCATCGAGTCTCTGTGTTTCGTGTATGGCTTTAATTCTTACCGTTCTCGTCGCTACGGAGACATTCATTAAGACAGACTGTCTGTTAGTATATTCAAGTGCACGTCTTTTTTAATTGAAATTATTAATTTTGATTGTTCGTTCCTTACCTTGTAGTTTATTTATTTCCCTCGTTCCTTTCTTCATTGGGATATTTTCCCAGTTGGAGCCATTAAGCTTACAGCATGTTGTTTTTAAAACTAGGGTTGTAGCTTAGCTAGTAATAAATATAATGATAATAATATATTTAGATAGTAGACCATCTTTCAGGCAAATTTTGTTAAAAATAATGGCCTCCTCAGTTGCATTGATCTTATACTCTGTCTTCTCAATGCCTCTTGATTATCTTTTTTTCAGGATTACTGCATACAGCCAGTAACTGGCCAAAGTCATCCTTCATGGTGGTAGTCAAATTCAGGAATAATTTGTAAATCAAGGTTTTAATGTAAAGTTATTTACGGTTCTTCTCCAAATTAGCTGTTTAGTTTAGACAGCTGAGGAACAATAGACCTTTTAGGAAACGGGAGTCATAGTGTTTACTGGTCGATAGAACTTTATGCACACACACACACACATATATATATACATATATACATATGTGTGTGTGTGTACGTATCCCGTCAGAAATGACGCTAGATATTTATAAAGATATGTATACACACAGATTCAACCCTTCCTAACTCCTAACCGAGGGACGGGGAAGAACCAAGTATTCACACGTTTGGCAATGACGCTAAGCGTAACAAGAAAAATATATTTATGTATATTATATATATATATATATATATATTATATATATATATATATATATATATATATATATATATATATATATATATATAGATAGATAGATAGATAGATAGATAGATAGATATACTCACATATATTGATAGATATACTTCCATATATTGATAGATATACTCCCATATGTGTAGATAGATAAATAATTTATTGACCACAGCTACAAAGTTTTACCATATATAGATATCGTACAACAAAATGCACACAATGTTACCCATTTACAATTATTCTTTATCAAACAACTATAGTCCACACAATAATATTATATAAAAGAACAGAGACAAAATATACAAATAAGAAAACAAAAGATGAATCGGCCTACCACACTAACTGTACACCAATAAAATCTCATGGATTAATTTACGACTTATCATAAGTTGAAGTTTTATCAAAAAATTTCTTCACTTTGTTGGTATAATGGGTTCTAAATGGCTCTGTTAAAGGACACACTGCAACCACATGTCTTTCAGTTTGTTTAAGGCTGCACCTACACAGACATTCCTCGATAGGAAGCCGACCTCGCCCTCTCCTGTTTCAAGATCTATATATAGACTTTGTTCTGTTCCATATACCGGTCTCTACCGCTAAACTGTGACCACACACACGGAACTTTGTAAACGATATTCGATGATTCTCCTTAATCGAGTGTTGTTCTGCAATCTCGTGCGCTTGACAGGTAGGATTTATTTCTTTATAAACAGGACACTTTGATGCTACTGAGCCCGTTACCGTTACCGTTATTTATTAGAGAAGATTTGCTTAGAACTATTATGAATGAACTCGTCCAATATTTTCCCCGTGTGGCTCTTTGTGTTGATAGCTACTCTGATGGCAAGTGATAACGGGTCGTCACGCATCTCTGATCTCTACCGCATTCTATGAAAAAAACTTAGGTTGGGTCCATTTTATAAATTCCTGTGGCGCCTCTGAGTAGCACATAAGGTTAGACGTTGACCTTCTTAATCCTAACAGTTGTTTTAAGGCCCAGTTATATAACTTAATGACAGGTTTCATATCCGCACCAACCCATGACTCACAACCGTACATCAAGGACGAGATCAAGGCTGTGTTGAATACTCTTCTCTTAACAATAAATGAGATATCATTATTCTTATTTACGAAAGATACATGTATTGAAACATGACACAACTTAGTTTTTGAGTGCAGTGAGAGCTGAGTACACTGAACCATCACTAGCAAAGGGTGAGTCTAATTACTTGTAACTAGAACACTGCTCTATAATAAAGCCCCTCACCCTGATCGGATCTGTGTCCCCCCTCTCCACCATCTATTACAAAAAATTCGGTTTTACTACTGTTTAATATCATACCATGCCCATGACAGTACTGACATGCAATTTCTAGCTTCCTACTCATACTGTCCTTACTTGTTAAGAGCAACACCGTATCGTCCATCATAATTAGGTTGTGTAATCACTGTAGGAATCCTTCTGGTTAATATTTCTTTCATCACCACTATCAGCTCATTAACAAACAAATACATAAAGGAGACAAGAGGTTGGAGAACCTTGTCTAACACCCATTGTAGCAGTAACTGCAGCACCCACAACACACACGGTCACTCTATACATTGCTATTATTGATACTAACATCACCATACCACAGCCAAGCTTCTTTAGTACTGCAAACAATTGTTGTCTAGGCACTAGATCGTAATCTTTAAAAAAAGTCGATAAATGTTACAAAAAGCTTCAAGTTTCTTCCTCTTAGCAGTATCGGTAAGAAGGCGTTGAGTAACAATGTGTTCAAGATAACCACGGCTTTTTTGTGCACCTGCTTGCTCCCTGGAAGGTTTGAACCATTTTTCTAGCCGATCACTTAACACCATATCGTATAATTTTGCTATACTATTTATTATCTGATTCCTCTGTAATTATTTGGGTCTCGCCTATTTTCCATCTTGAAAATTGTAAGCATTTTTGCCCTCGTCCATGCGTAAGGATACGAACTAGAAAAGAACATGTTAAATAATGTTATTGCAAGTATCAAGTATCCATTGTGCTCCTGGGAGTAGGGTTAATAAAATTGGGGAGAGCTCGTCTGGCCCGCATGCTTTGTCTGGCTTCATTCTCCTTACTTGTTCATGCACCTGTGCAGGCAAAATGGGCTCGTCCAATACGGGGATAGTGACATGTGTTGTTACATAATAGCTTAACACTTGTTCTTTATTATATAGGGTATACTCTCACACACATACACACATTATATATATATATATATATATATATATATATATATATATATATATATATATATATATATATAAAGTAAGTGTATATATACAGTATACCACGTTCGATCCTCGGGTATCGCCAAATCCTCTAGCTGTAAATGGGGGAAATAGATAGGGGATGGACTGTGTGTGTGTGTATATATATATATATATATATATATTATATATATGTATATATATATATATGTATATATATATATATATATATATATATAATGTGTATATACAGTATATACTCTCTCTCTCTCTCTCTCTCTCTCTCTCTCTCTCTCTCTCTCTCTCTCTCTCATTATGTATGTATGTATATATATATATATATATATATATATATATATATATATATATATATATCTGGATCATACGAAGGTCTGAAGCATATTGATGCCACTCATTTAATGTTATGCAAGCAAGCTGCGAACGTTGAAGGTGTATCTTAATCAGGAAACAAACAATCCTTCATTCGGTGTAATGTTCGTTTCATGAATTCATTTGCTCCTGTGAAAAGAGAATCCAGGAGGCTTATGAGTTTGTTGTGTATAATACGCATTGCATTTGCTCGTCATTTTAGAGAGAGAGAGAGAGAGAGAGAGAGAGAGAGAGAGAGAGAGAGAGAGAGAGAGAGAGAGAGAGAGAGCTTTTAATCAAGACTGGTGATAACTAAACTAGGTACTTTCTGTTTTAGTCATTAATGAAAGCAGTAAAAAATCCAAATGTCACAACTATTTTATTGATTTTTTTTTTCCGAGACAGATACTGTACTTTCTGTTATTGAAGAATGTATGATGGGAAAATATCACCAATAATTGCTTTAGAAGTTTATTTTTTACCGGCTTGGGAGGCATAGCTCTTGATTACAATCTTGAGATTAGGTGTAAAGAAGAGAACAGGGCGTAAATGCTTTGGTTTTTTTAACGTCCTTTTAAGATAAATAAATTTATAATTTAATGATAATTGGTTATCAGGAACAAATCTACCTAGCCACCTTTCCCTCTTACAGGAAAAAAAGAGGTGCTTTAGATCGATATACTATTACTGATATATTTGTGATCACTGTATGGTGACTGTAGAGAATAACATTCTTTTTTATTATTTTTTTTATGAGATATTAAACGAATTTTAGGAGGAATAGTTTTGATAAGAATTTTACCTTTGAGAAAGATTGCTTGCAAAATATCTAGAATTACAGCATGACGAAGATCTTCAAGCAAAGAAAGAAATAAATGTTTATTCATTTATAGAAAACGGAGCTCTTTGATACATTTCCAAGCAAGGTAATATGATTTGTATCTTCTTGAAAATGAAAAGCTTTAGAACAAAACCTCAAGAATCTACATAATATAGAGAATAAAGTATTGGAATGAGAATAGTTTTAGTTTTTGTAAATTTTCTCAAAATCTTCCCTGAAATGAGTAAAGTGGTGGTTTCAAATTTACAATTTCAAGAGAAAGGTAAATTTAGAGTTGGGTGTTTGTCGAGCTGGCATTTAGCCAAAAGACAAGGAAATGAACAAAGTTTATTGTTTTTATCCATCGTTAAATCTCTTCCTTTTTTTCTTGAGTAAGCAGTAATGGAATTTCCTTTTCACCTTCTATGGAAAAATTGTTGAGACTTTGGCGTTTTTCCAGAATGATTTCATGTTTTGAAAAACTATTTATTTGAAATTTTCTACATTTTGTATGTGTGTTTGCTGGTATGTTTGAGGAGAGAGAGAGAGAGAGAGAGAGAGAGAGAGAGAGAGGAGAGAGAGAGAGGAGAGAGAGAGAGAGAGAGAGAGAGAAAGAGAGAGCTTTTAGTTATCCCGAAACCCTTCATTATAATAAGATTTTTTTGTTTTTGTTTTGTGGCCAAGGCATTTAAGTCTAGTTTCCTGTTTGGCCGGGAATCGAAGGCTGTGTTTCTGTGGAGCATCAATTAAGTAAACTTTAAATATAGCAAGTATATTCTAAAAAAAATCTTTCTTGTAAACAATACCAATAAGTTATTATGGAATTTTATGATAAAAATAGATGAACTAGATTATGCCCGACGTCTTATATAGTAAGAGAGGATGTACTTATCAAATATTCGTAAGTAGTTATGACTAACCTTAATGTAAGGTTTCTAAAAACTTTGTATCCACATATTTATTTCCATGGTCAACATTTTCTGAGATGAAATGTATAGAGTCGGAATGCAGATGGAAAAAGGAATTTTATTAATCAGTATAGATTTCTCTGGCTTTCCAAGCTATATCAGCAGTTCATAGAGATGTATTGTCAAAATTTTCAATATTTAATTTTACTCACAAAGTTTTTGCATAACATCAGTCAATTCAATTTATGTACATTATATTTCTCAACCCACGTTCGAACATGAATCTACTGCTGAAATTGTGTCTGTATCATTGCGAAACTTACGAGGAAAAGAGATTGCCTTTTTTGGTAATTGATACCAGCTGCCAGTCACACGTTAGAAATTAACTCATTTTACAACGACTTCCCGACGAAATCTTAATTCTTATCACAGTTGCTTGTTATTTGTAAGTCTTTTTTATCTTTGACATACGCAACAGGAGGGGTGGGGGCTGGCGCTTCGATGGTTTTATGTATATATTTATACATGGATGACAGCTCGCGTGTTGAGAGACACTTGCAAAATTACATAATTTTCAACTTAATTCTCTCTCTCTCTCTCTCTCTCTCTCTCTCTCTCTCTCTCTCTCTCTCTCTCTCTCTCTCTCTCTCTCTCTCTCTCTCTCTCTCTCATGTCCCCGAGATATCATATAAATGCATGGAACAGGAAAGCCATATGAAATGAGGGAACGTCCAAAAAGAGATTGGATGAAGGGTGAATTTGGGGTCCTTGAAAAGATTTCTCGAAGAGTCCTCTAATATCTAAAGAAAAACGAAGTGAGAGAAATTCCATCTTATTTATCTTTTTAATAAATAGATTGCATTTGCATTATAATGATTGGATTTTGTCCGGTGGTGAGCTTTGTTATTTTTGGTGTGTTGCTGACTCAACATACGAATAAACTGTATAGTCTTCACCCCATGTTGATTAGTTTGTTTATTTTATGTATCTGCTGATTTTAGGATTTTTAAAGGAAAATATTGAAGGACTCCAATAAAGACTTTTTTATCTTTTTCATGGACCAGTGAAGAGTTGTCCGGTTTTAAATGTATCCTTATCCAGGATATTCATGAGTTCTAAATGCTTTCCAGTAATATTTAATGAAAAGTTAAGAGATGTCATCATAAGGGCAGCAATTGTTTAGAATTTATGTGTTTAAGGCTTTCACAATTATGTGCAGTACATACATTGGCCCTGAGGGAGAGGTAGAGAGAAAAATTTATTTTTAGATGGTGTTACCGTCGAAGAAATCCGTAATGAAAAATTAGTATTTAATCCCAGTATCTTTTCAAAGTACCAATATTCATGAATGGTATGTATTGGTAAGATCATATTAAAAATGAGAGAATTTTAGTGAAAGATGGCGCCTAGCAAGTGGAAAATCGACAGAAATCAGGATTGAGATAGCTGGATCATATGATGGAAAAGGGTCCCTCACTCTGATATGAAGTGTCTTATTAGTTAATGACAAGAGAGGTGATTGTTTCCCCTCCTGGCCAATGGTGCGCAATATAAAAGCAGAAAGGCTTATAATTACACGTTTTTAATGTGTTTAAAACCAGGGAATATTATAAAGCTTTGTCCACACAAGTGACAAAATAGGTTGGAACATTAAAATTGATAAGTTGGGTATAAAGTTGTTAAGTCGTTGAGGAACATATTATTATTATTATTATTATTATTATTATTACATGCTAAGCTACAACCCTAATTGGAAAAGCAGGATGCTATAAGCCCAGGGGCTCCAATGGGGAAAATAGCTCAGTGAGGAAAGGAAACAAAGAAAAATAAAATATTTTAAGAAAACCAACGAGATTGAAATAAATATCTCCTATATAAACAATAAAAACTTTAACAAAATAAGAGGAAGAGAAATAAGATAGAATAGTGTGCCCGAGTGTACCCTCAAGCAAGAGAACTCAAATCCAAGACAATGGAAGACCACTTTACAGAGGCTATGGCACTATCCAAGATAAGAGCACAATGGTTTGATTTTGGAGTGTCCTTCTCCTAGAAGAGCTGCTTACCATAGGTAAAGAGTCTCATCTACCCTTACTAAGAGAAAAGTGGCCACTGAACAATTACAGTGCAGTAAGAATTGTTTTGTAATCTGCGTTGTCAGGTGTATGAGGACAGAAGAGGATGTGTAAGGAATAGGCCAGACTATTCCGGGTACGTGATAGGCAAAGGGAAATGAAGCGTAACCAGAGAGAAGAATCCAATGTACTACTGTCTGGCCAGTCAAAAGACCCCATAACTCTCTAGCAGTAGTATCTCAATGGGTGGCTGGTGCCCTGGCCAACCTACTACCTATAAAGAGGTATGCTTTCTATAGATTGCCTTTCTAAAATAACTAAGAACTATCCCCTTTAGTCTCATTATAAGCAATTCATACATCAAGCACTAGAACTTTCATTATACAAGAACAAATTAACCAAGTCATTTATAAATAGACGTTCCTTGAAACTTGTCCCTGGACTTTTCATCTTAAAATCCTGTCCTGGTAACATCTGCATTTGCTTTCCCGTAGTTCATATGGAGTCCCATTTAAATAATAAGCCTATTCACCCTAAAAAAAAATACTAACATTCAATATATCTAGAGTATATCTTAACTATTTTGATTTAAACTAATACATTTCTGTACTTAACCTTTCTTCATACTTCATTAATGCCACGACATTTATCTATTCATTGAAGATCCCTTAATCCCCTTTTTGACAGGTTTTTAGTTTTTAGCTAATCTTTCCTTCAACCTTTCAATCTATATGTTCTTTAAGACTTTAGAGCTAATAGACATTAGTTAGGCCAAGTAAAAGTTATCGAATAGGATTGATAAAAGTAATATTACAGAAATAAGCTAATCTCAAAATGAAAGCAGATCCAATTAAACTTTAAAACAAGCTATAAAAAACTAAATGGATTGAGTTACGAAAGCAGAAGAATAATTAAAGAAATGGTTTGAAGGTACAGTTCCAAGAATTTTAAATAATGCAAATAATAGGTTTTTGAAGTTAGAGAAACACAAAGCTAATAACCCAGCAGTCACACGTACTGATAACTTGTTCAAAACAGTTACATAAATTCATAGATGATAATACTCATTAACAGCAGTCGAGCAGGAATGTCAAACAAGATTCCTTTTGAGAGCCAATTATGCACTTTACTATGGCCTCGAGGGCCACCAAAGATTTGGTAATTAATTATTGGCAAGACTAAAGGATTAAAATATTTTTGTAGGTCATATTAGTTTGCCCAAAATATATTTTATTTCACTGTAACAGTTAAGTTGAATTTTCTTCGGTAATGACAAATATAGTTGAAAAATCTAGTCATCTCAAGGGCCACATCTGGCCTGCAGTTCATAAGTGATATTTCTGGTCTAGAGAAAACTCTAGACTTTAAATTGATAATAAAAAAAGCTATGGGGGAAATCATTTAAATGATATTTAAAGGATATTTTCTCTGGTATGGAAGTCCGTAGGACACTTTTAAAGAATGCCTTTAGTATTCAAATTCATTTTCATGACTACAAGGTTTTAAATTATTTCATGCATCTCTGCTTAGTTAATTACTAACCTTATTAAACAAAAAAATTCCTATCAATTACTGAAGCTTATATCAGTCTTGATCCTTGTAGGTTTGAACAAACTTAAAACCTAAAACTACCCTTAGGGTAGTTTAACTCGAGAGAATACGTAGGAATATTAACATGGTCTTAAATTATCGAAAAGCTTAAATACCAAAACTTTAAATTCTTTCAGAGCTTAAGACGGAAAATACTTAAAAATGTTCATGCCATAAAAACCAATTTTGAAAATGTTGACCATATGAAGCTCTAAGATCAGACTTAATAATGCTTGAAGAAATTAAGAAACTAATTAATTTTTAAGATTAAAATATGACTGGTTAAAAGGTTCTGAGTGGAAATTAGAATCTTGTATGAAAAGATTAAGATTGAACTATTTGAATAGATTTGGTCAAGAACAAGAAACATTTCAGATATAAGACTTTTAAAACGAAGTTGAAATTTCGAAATGAGTAATTCCTTAGAGAAGCATTAGTTAAACCAATCTTCTTTGAAGACCTGACAGATTACCAACTTCAGGGGACCTCCAATTTAATGACTAAAATAATTTATTCATCCTTTGGAGCTCTTAGCTTGTTGATAGCAGCAGTTGTAGAAGGTACAGTAAGATTATTATTCTTCAAGAATTCCTCTCTTCTTGCCTTGGGTTCTTTTAAGTCCTTGAAGACAGTCACTGCAAACGTTTTAAGAGTTTAATCTAAAATGATGCAGTTAGAAGCTCTTCGTCCGTAACTTCCAGGTTAAAACAGCTACCTGCTGTGTCATGATAAATGTCACTTGTAGGAATTATAAGGGACAAATGTTGCTTCATATACCAGGGAAGGTGTGTCGTAGGATTTTGATTGTTAAGTACAGCAGGTGACAGAAGAACAATAAAGAAATTATCGAGGTTCCCATTCTGATTGTTGACGACAGCTACTGAGCAAAATAATAGACATGTTGGTACGGATTTGTTGGACGACATGTTAGCAGTCCTGGTTTGGACGAGGTGGTCTCTTAACAAACCCCACCAACGAACAGTCCAATAGAGCTGATTGAGTGTTAACGCAGTCACACTTTGCTGTGGGAAGTGTTCAGTCCATATGCTGTACAAGAACCTAGAAGGAAAAAAAAAAAAAAGTGTCAATTCTGGAGACATGGTGTTGACAGTTTCACCAAGTCGACGATTCTTATTGTAAACATATTTCTCAACATTATAACATACAATCCCCATACTTATTATGAGATTTGTATCCGAATGTCTCCTATGGTTTCCCCCGCAATGTTTCTTTTATGTCTCTAAGGGATATACGGACGCAGTCTCGCTAGTCTGAGGAGTAATAATTCCCTTCTCACTTATGAATACCGTATATTCTAAACTGTAGCAGTGCTGCAGTGTGTACTCATTGTAACAGATTACTGTCGGCTGAGCACAATCTGGTGTGCTGCTTGAAATGTGTAAATCAGCGTCGGAAGTCCCATCTCGATTGTAAATCCGTCGCAGATTCTTTAGATACTCTTGTTAGGTGGTACATGAAATCGAGCTTTTTGATGAAATGTAATATAGTTTTATTTTTTAATAATCTAGCATCTTTAATGGATAAATGGCATTCAGTTATAAACGAATGTGATTTTAAAAGTATTATTGATATTTTTAGATTTTTTACAATTTGAATACTTGTGATTCACCACACCATTCCCAGTGCCGGGCCATAAAGCTATGATCCAATCTAATCCAGATTTTGAATATGTATCAAACTTAAAAAAAATGCCATGGTGATATCAAGTGTACGCAGAAAGGAGAAAAATTACATACATACAGTACATATATGTATGTATGTATATAATATATATATATATATATATATATATATATATATATATATATATATATATATATATATGTATATGTATATATATATGTATATGTATATATATATATATATATATATATATATATATATATATATATATATATATATATATATATATGTATATATATCACCGAGTCTTATACTAAACAAATTGCATCATTTACCTAAAATCTTTTGGCCAAACCCTTATGGATATTATCAATATCCAGGACACGTTACTGTATTCTTCGGTTTAATGCAATAGTTGACGTAATAGCCTGTCACATTTCCTTCTCTCATCTAGCTCCAAATAAAGACGTAATTGATACTACTGTACATAGATTTTTTGTTAATGTAGTTTGATATTTTCTTGTCCCATAAAAGTTCGGTTTGCCAAACGTATTTCATGAACCTCAACATTTACTAATTCGTTTGGTCGTGATTTAGAATGTATTCTATTTATTCCGTCAGAAAAGAACTTTAAATTATATCATGTAAAACTGACTAAATGAATTTTCAGATTTTCGATACCAGACCATTTCTAATTAATGAAATACACGATAAGAGAATCCTGTACGAAATACATAGACGAAACTAAGGAGAAAATGAATTAAAGACTGGAAAAGACCCAGTAAGAGGATTCCGGAGGTACCCGGCTTAATTTCAAGAGACTTTGCTCCTTAGGCCTACTCTGGCGGAGGATATAACCCAAATTACTTTCGCAAATGAACCTGTCATGGTCAAAATTATTTGATGTTATTTATTTAACGCTCGTCAGGCTTAGAGGGAAATAATTTTACCCAGACAAATTTCTAATGTGAGATACATTTTATAGATGTTAGAACAATTTTAATAGAGAATACGTAAGCTGAAAGGATTGATAGTAGTGATAGATTAGGTTTAAAACAATCAGGAATATTTGGTGTTTTAAGAATTCATTTGGTGAGAATGATAAAACTTGAAAACAAAATGAATCTAGGATTTTACATAGAGTAGTCCAAATGTTTATTTTGTTAAGGTTAGTTGTTGTACTTTAATGTATTCATAAGATATTCAAGGTGATACAAATCTGCCTAAATCATTATGCTGTCACGGCGACGTTGATAATTTTTAAACCTTCTCTTATAGGAGGGAACTACTGTACACCAAAGGCATTAACTCCAGGTCCCTGTGGTATCCCGTTGGTCTCTGGCTGTTCTTACTTCAGACCAGTGTTTCCAACTAAAACGTCCATTATTGCTTGAAATATCCATGCGGATTCATTAACAAGAAAATGTCCCTAGTGTAAATAAATGAGTAATCATTATAATAAGGCTAGTCAAACTTATTGAAACAGAACTTCTACTCAAATATTATTTACTGACAACCTAAACTGGATTACATAAAAACAAAACTCAAGAAAATTTTGCTGTAAGATTTATTTGAAGTCATAGATTGCTTGATTATGAAATGACAAGAAAGATGACTTTCATCAATTTCTTTAGAGAAATCTAGACAGGATTTATCTCTAACTTTTAAATTTCAATTGACATACAAAATTGTGTCCAAGAGTTCTGGCCTCATTCTGTTACGTTTCTTGGTCTTGGAATCTACCATAATTGAAAAAATCATTTGTCTCTGCATTTGAATACGGTAAAGTAAGAATTAATTTTGCAAGAGAGTTAATGTTGCTAAATACACATTGATCAGAGAAATTATTTAGATTCTTTAAATAAGTCCAACATTCTTCATCACTCTTCTTTTTCAACATTTGAGTCTCATCTACACTGAAATAAGCAGATATATCTCCCCACTCATTATTTACATCATTTCCTGACTCTAACAAATGACTATACTTCGCTATCAAAGTATCCAGCTTAGGTAACTTGTCCCTAGTTTTTGTATCTAGTGCTACTGCTGGCTTTATGAATTTCATTTCGGTCTACAGGGGATCAAATAATTGTAATCTTTACTTAATTTTACTATATGATTCTGATAGAAATAGGCACCTTTCTCTGGATTTATCTATAACTGCATGTTCCAGTCCTTCTGATTCTGTAGAAAGAATATTCTCACATTTAGATCCTAAACATATTTTATTTTGAGGGAGCAGATAAGTTGAGCTGAAAGGCTCAATTTTGGACAGGTCATTCAAATACTGTGGCTTAGAGTCTATCCATTCTCAAGCTTTCTTCTTGGAGAATGCCCATGAGACTAAGCTTACTTTGAAACAAAGCATTTAGCTGAAGGAAATAGGTCAAAGTATAATTCATGAATGTGAGATATGCTTTAGTAACTGAGTTGTTAAGATCTTTCATTTTCAAATCTGCTGAGACTAGTTTATCCTTCACTTGAGCTTGGGAAAAAAGTAATTTCAGCGCTTCCCATTGACTTAAAACACGTTCCACACACTTCTGTAAAGCAAGCCAGCTTGTGTCAGCGACTTCCTATAAACTTAAAATACGTTCCACACACTTCTGTAAAGCAAGCTAGCGTGTGTCAGCGACTTCCCATTGACTTAAAATACGTTCCACACACTTCTGTAAAGCAAGCCAGCGTGTGTCAGCGACTTCCCATTAACTTAAAATACGTTCCACACACTTCTGTAAAGCAAGCCAGTGTGTGTCAGCGACTTTCCATTGACTTAAAATACGTTCCACACACTTCTGTAAAGCAAGCCAGTGTGTGTCAGCGACTTTCCATTGACTTAAAATACGTTCCACACACTTCTGTAAAGCAAGCTAGCGTGTGTCAGCGGATCTTAAGAATTTTTGCTTTCTCTGCTGAAAGGTACTGTTGCAATTGAAATAATTCTGCTTGTCTTTTGGAACTGTGGCTAAAATATGATGTTATGTTACGAATCAGATCCTCTATATTTTTAGGTAAAGTAGCTGCGGCTTTACTTGCAGCAATATGCAAAGAATGACATATGTATCATTTTGCAAAAAAAAAAAAAATAAATAAATAAAAAACTTTCATCAGCATCTTGTTTGAGTCTTGTCATGATTGAATTATTTTTACCAACTAATACGCTGGCATTATCTGCAGCCATGGCAATAATATTTCTTAAGGGGATTTGTTTATCATTAAAGCAGGAAATTATGACATCATATATTGATTCTGAATTACTGTTTCGAGAATCATGTGATATAGCTTCCAATAACCGAGTTATAACTTTGTCTTCCTCATCAGAAAAATATCGAACTAAAACTGCTGTTATTTTTTCACTAGAGATATCTGTTCCTTCGTCTAGTAATATGAAAATTTTACTTTCTGTAGAATGCTGACAAATTTGTCTTTTTCAACTTTGGCATTAACATTCTTTACAATACTGGTACATTTTGTTTTGTGTAATTTAACATTTTTCACAATTTTAGAATCACGAATACAGATGTGTAAAGCATCCACTAAATGGTACATAGGTTTCATAGGAATAGCATGTTCTACAAATACACTACTCAAATTTTTTTTTTCCTGGAGCACATTGCGTGAATCAACTTCTGGCCCCTTTTGAAACCAGCTACTGGCAGATGACTGGTTTTTCAGTAACATAGCAGGTTTTTTTTTTATGGGCTTCCCTCTTTGAGTGCTTTATTAATTCATTATTTCCAGCCACAAGCTTAGACTTGCATGCATTGCAGAAAGCCTGATGGAGGTCATTCGTCACTTCAGACAGCCAGCCTCGAAATTCTTCTCTCTAGAAAGAAATATAAACTCTCTTAATCTCTTAACATTACATTTATTCAAAAATTTCTCTGAAAATCATATACGGCATTTTTCCCCCTTATTTATTTTAAATCTGAAGGGTGTGTTGCCAACTATATGGAGCTCATTATCCTACCTGATAACCTAAGAACTGAAATAGCTCCATTTTCGTTTCTTTTACCTTGTTAATGGTCACAGGATAATGAATCGGAAAGGGTGTTTATTTTTCATATCACATTCGGGAAAAACGGCCATAACACAATAACCTATGCCTACTATACTTTTTTTTTTAGCTTTAACATTACCTTCCTGTTACTGTAATATAAACTGGTAGGATACTTATATATATATATATATATATATATATATATATTAGTCCCAATGCATCAAAATAAATAGCCTATGGCCTGTAAATATGAGCATCATAGGCATCAAATCAGAACAATCACTTGTAAAAGACTAAAATGAATACCTTAAAACACACAATTCATACATGAATATGAAGAGAACATCACAAGAATGAGGTGTGAATTGACCAATTTCATTTTCATGCTTCTTGAAGTAAAGTATGGAGGTGAAACTCGAAATAAAGGTGTATTTCGTTTGATGGTCCCTCTTAATGAGAAAATGCCTTGATGAAGTCATTGAGCTTCAGCACGGCATATCATTCGGGTGCTGAAACTTGGGGACGGGCAAGAGAGCACTCGAACTCTGAGGAAATTGCTCCTTCAGTTCGAATCTACATTTCTCTCTCTCATCTTTTTCTTCCTCTTAATATTACTTCGACCTCCTCCTAATTTTATAAACTTTCTTTCGTGTTGCTGTCCCAACTCTATGAGTAAAATGTCCCATATGTATGTGTATATATGTATATATATATGTCTTTTTTTTTTTTTTTTTTTTTTAATGGCGTGGATGTTTCTACATCCGTTATTGCCACTGGCGTAGGTGTTTCTACATGCGTTATTGCTGCCTGCTTTGATGAATGGGAGGAGGTGTCACGGTTGGGAGGTATTTGCGCTCAAAACTATATGCGAGAGTATTGGATGATCTCAGCCATCCCGAAGATGGTTTGGACCTTTTTGGCGGAACTATTCTCAAGTGTTGGGTCTTTGGAATCCAGGGGGATCCAATGCTTGAGATAGGACTCTCGGCTTTTGGCCGGAAGCCCATCATTACAGATATGGAGAGAATGATTCCATAGTTTCTTGGTCTCAGTCCTATCAGGCGGGTTCAGCTTACACCTGTGCCTCTATATCTATTTTGGTGCTATCCTTCGGGTAGTGTATGGAGTGGACCATCTGGGAAGTATACTCTCATTATGCCGATAGTGGAGAGTGCAAATTTCCTTTCCAACATGTGATGCCTTAATGTTCTCAAGCAGGTGAATCAAACATTTTTAAATCTCACATACCCTTTTATTTTTTCTTATGGATTCTGCTGACTCGCCCCTGGCACTGTTGACGACCTTTGGCAATTCATTTAAAGAAAATTCTGTTGACTTAGGAACTAGAAAGGAATATTCTTTGGACATTCGAAAAAAGGGTAATTTGGGCAACACAGGAAAATTGAAAATCCTGCATCTTACCCAAATCCCATAAGAAGCTAATTATGATGCGCTACATAAAATATTTTAATGCTACGGATTAATAAAAGAAATTAGAATGAAACTTCAAGATGATAATTGGTATTCTTGGTTATCATTTAATTGTCATGGGGAAGCATTCAATGGAAGCCGTAACATTATGAATATTAAAGTAGGTAATATGAGTATTAAGGTTGCTGTGTGTGATGGGGTACCTAAAGATCTGGATGTCTACTGACCAGCAAACTGGATTGATAAAGACATAGAAATAGTTATGCCATCCCAAAGAAAGCCAAAACCACCAATGTGGCTTCTTGCTCAATCTACAGTATGTACAGAAAATTATTTTAAGATCTGCAAATTTCTTCAGAGGAAGGTAGGAACGATTGCACCTGGAGATATACCTCGATTCGGTAAGAAAAGTTACTCGATAAATGCCAAGTCATACACACATTCTGTTATGCTGTCCAATTTGAAGACAGTAAATGATGATATAAAATAGGACATCAAACTCCATCTAAACTTTAGCTATGGAAGGGGAGTGGTTTACAATAGGGATCTGTATGAATTTACGGATGAGGAGATATTGGCTGTGTCCTCTATCAGTGTGGAAAGTACATAAAGTACCGGGAAAATAAATGACTATCCTTACTTTCCAGTATGCTGATGTACCTTTCCACATAGACATAGAAAACGAAAGGATCAGAGTTCAACCTTTTAAGCAGAAGCCACTGAAATGTTTTAATTGCTTTAAATTTGGGCATCCTACCAGAGTTTGCAAGAAAGATAAAATTTGTAATGCTTGCTCCAATCTTTACCATGGAGAATGTACACTTGAGGCAAGGTGCTTCAACTGCAACTTTAATCATAAATCTAATGATAGGAGCTGCCAGTTTTATAAGTTAGAAGAAGCTGACCTCTATAAATCAATTATTAAACATGTAAGCGTAGGGCATGCCAAGAGATTATTAAATAAATCTGCTACCTATGCAAAGACATTAAAACAGGAGAAAACGTTCCTCGGAAATCATCTAACCCACCTAGTACTGTAGGTAGTTCTCGAAAAAGAAACTCGCCATCTAATGATAAAGTGCTGGACAATAAGACAAGAATATCTCCTAAAGATTTACCATTGTGTATCAACAAAAAGACATTGCCCACCACTATCCAACCTTCATCCCCCATTACAAAGGATAGTACTAACCTTTCCCAGGCCATGTCCTTGCCTGATTTAATGGAGATTCCACCTGAAACCAAGTTATCAGGTGCACCTATAGTGGGGAAGGTACAAAAACCTGGTAGCTCACAACCTATTAATCGGAAAAGAGAGACCTTCATCTCTCTTACCCCCTTCCATAAGAAATAGAGTTATGACATCAAATAAATATGGTGTTTTGTCTGTTGATGTTTTTGATCAGCCAGAAAACAATTTAAATAAATCAAAAATTCAAGTTGAGGTCCACCATCCCCCTCAACAATTAGATCAAAAGGACAAAAGAAAATAACAAACACAAAACCCAATTTATCAAGACCCTCTCCAATAAAACCACCTGGAAATAGTGTTAGATAAAAAATTGCTAATGGGAAGACTTCATCCAAAAGTTCTTCCAAAAAATAAAGCATAGTTTTTTCCTTCATATTCCAATGGAATTGTCAGGATTTAAGGGCCAAATATGAAGAAACTAATTGAGGAGCATTCCCCCATAATTGTATGTCTACAGGAGAGCAAGCTTGATACTAATACCCCTTGTCCTCGCGAATATACTGCAGTAGCAATAGGACGCTATATGATCACCGAGTAGGGAGCCATGGCGGAAGTCTCATATACGTTCGTCGAGATGTTCCTCAAATATCTTTGCCTATGCGTAGACCTCTGCAGGCAGTACTTGTACAGATTGATATAGGAAGAAAATATACAGTTTGCTCTCTTTACTTGCCTCTAAATGTTCCAGAGCTGTAAAATTTATCAAAGAAAATTGAAGCTGGTAAGGAGAGAATTTTCACGTGCGTGACACGAAACGAAAACCTGTTTAGATGAACCGGGGAAATCGAAAGGGAATTGAAACCCAACGCATATACAGTATAGCCATTTCGTTTTTATAAATGATTCGTTAATAGAAATATAGAAATGAAAAAATAATATAAAAACAGGCGCAAAATGAGTGATGAACCCTAATAGGAGAAAATTGCTCATCACCAAAGGCGAGTCGATGCCATATAGATATAGTTTTTACTCTGCAACTTTCATTGGGGTGGATAAAATTAAATAGGTGAAAGGTTCCGATTCAGCCATATCGCTTTTGATTGCACTTGACTTCGGATTCTGTTTTTGGTGCGAACGCTGATTGCATTTTGCATTTATTTTATTGACATGGAATGATATTAAAGATATCTAACGCGTATATATTTTTTCCACAAACAAATTATTTTTCAATAGATATACGAAAGCAAGCGTAATGCATTACATGAATATCGTATTTAGAGAATTACGAGTGGAAAATTTGCACGTGGGAGACTTTTTGATTAATTTCATTTTTTTTTTATTAAGGACCTATTACTTGTACAAATTCGATGGTCTGTCTTCAATTGGGTCAAAGTTAATCGATGCTTGGAAGGAAAATTACAATTATTTGGAAAATAACTAAATAATTCCACTAATCGGTTACAAATATTTGTAAAACTGTACACACACTCACATATATGTTGTATATATATGAATTAATACACACACACATATATATATATAATATATATATATATATATATATATATATATATATATATATAGTGAGTGTGTGTGTGCGCGCGCACGCGTGTGTGTGGATTAGAAATTTTGGAAATATATACAAATAACACACCTATATATATATATATATATATATATATATATATATATATATATATATATATATATATATATATATATATATATGTATATATATATATATGTATATATAGATTTATTTTGTTTTATATGTTTATGATATTTGTATGTATGTGCAGTATATGGCGATTTTTTTTTTTAAATAAAACAAATTGGACGAATTAATAAAGGGGATATATGATAGATGTAAGGGAAGTAAACGCTGAACGAGAAAAGATTTGGACAATCCAACTTTCTCTTTTGTATGTTACTGAAGGCTATTGTTCGGGTGGCCTAATCTTTTTGCCAGTATAAGTTAAAATAGTTAGTACATTTTCTGTAAAGTCCCGTAACCCCGTAGATACACTAGTTCAGTCTTCATAAATATCTAACAAATAATGCATTTTATAGTTTTTTCAGAACAAATAGACAACATAAAAATCCTGGCTATTCATTTAATCAAAGGGCAATGTATTCAAAGAGGTTATTGCAATAGTGTCGATCATTTTAATTGGAATACGTCTGTCCCAAATGTCAACATCATTTCAGGATCATATTTCACTGAATATTTCCTCTGAATAGGATTTTTCCATCGTCTGATCGTTTGATTGAGTAGTTGACCATTTCATTGCTTTATTGGTAGAACGGTTAGTCTTTTGAGTTTTCTGTTGTTACATTGAATGTTTTGATAGTCAATCAATTTTGGTTGTTTCAATAGTTTCTTAACTGTCTTGTTCAATTGTTTAATTAATTTCCCATATGATTATTCCAGTGAGAGTTTCAACTGTATTTGTAAATCCGTTGATCTGAAGTTTCACCGATTTCATTCTTTATTGAGCTGCTAATTGTTTCATTTACTTCCTTATTTATGAACCTGCTGAGTATTTGTCAATCTTATGATTTTCACTTGATATCGGTATACAAAATGTGGCGATTGTTTAACTAATTTTCTTATTAATTAGTCACAAATTTTCTCATTTGTTACTCTGTTGTATGTTTTTCGGGTAATTGTTTCATTAATTTCCATATTATTATTATTATTATTATTATTATTATTATTATTATTATTATTATTTGATAAGCTACAACTCTAGTTGGAAAAGCAGAATGCTATAAGCCCAGGGACTCCAACAGAGAAAATATCCCAGTGAGGAAAGGAAACAAGGAAAAATAAGATATTTCAGGAACAGTAACATTAAAATAAACATTTCCCATATAAACTAAAAAAAACTTTTAACAAAACAAGAGGAAGAAAAATTAATTAGAATAGTGTGCCCGAGTGTACCCTCAAGCAAGAGAACTCTAACCCAAGACACTGGAAAACCATGGTACAGAGGCTATGGCACTACCCAAGACTAGAGAACAATGGTTTGATTTTGGAGTGTCAGGTGTATGAGGACACTCCAAAATCAAACCATTGATTTCTGGTCTTGAATAGTGCAATAGCCTCTGTACCATAGTCTTTCACTGTCTTGGGATAGAGTTCTCTTGCTTGACGGTACACTCGGGCACACTTTTCTATCTTATTTCTCTTCCTCTTGTTTTTTTTAAAGTCTTTATAGTTTATATATTAAAGAATTATTTTAATGTTGTTACTGTTTTTACATTATTTTATTTTGATTGTTAATTACTTCTCTTGTGGTTTTCTTATTTCTACTCCTTATTGGGCTATTTTCCCTTTTGGAGTCCTAGGGCTTATAGCATCTTTCTTTTCCAAATAAGGACGTAGCTTAGCAATTAATAATGATGATAATAATAATAATAATAATGATAATAATAATAATAATAGTAATAATAACTGTGTGCCAATTAAGATTTGGGTTATTTTCCTAACGCAGGGATTTTATGACATAGTTAGCCCCTAAAACCCCTAAAAAGAGTTCATTAGAGTTGAGAAAGATCCAATTGGGCCTTCAAATTGTTTTTTCTTTCAAATTATTAATCGATTGTGAAATTTCATTGAGGGTTGGTGTGTAGAAAGTGTGAATATTGTTATGTAGTGTTCTATTGTTTTCTTTATAACAAATCGTTATGTGTATTTTAGACTAATTTTATACCAAACACTTCATAGATATTTCAGTCAATTTTGCAAAAAATATCTACGGAAATCCAGATAGCTAGAAATTCTCTTGTCATTAGCCGATAATTATCATTGATTAGTTTAATTAGAAATCTAGAGTCACGAGGGTTTGTCAGAATGATGTGTTCTGAAAATGACTGACGAAATAGAAGGAAAGTGGAATTAAATAGATATGAGAGTTAGAGTAAATGGTGAAAAGTAAAAGAAAGATATTTGAGCAACCGGGAATAGTGTGAACCATAAGTATCCTTGTCAGGTGTCATTATTTGATATGAAAGCGTTTCGATTACCGTACTTTCATGTCAATTGAGTTACGCTGGCCCATCTACAAAATACGGAATACACAGTTATAAATAAGACCCGATCAAGACCAGGAGAATCTTATTTAAGACTGTTGCTTTCTGGGCTTTTACCGATGTTGAGCATTTTTAGCAATAAGAAGGGAGTGTGACGAATGCAACGAATGTAAATGGCAATATTTCATGACCTATGACTGTACGAGCACTGCCCCATAAATCGTGCAAGATTGTATTATTTTTGTCCGAAATAATAACGAAAATGCGTCTAGAAAATCGATGTTCTTTCAAAATGATAAAATGTGACACTGCTGAGAAATTTTATTGATAAAATAGTATTTTGTTGATAAAATCTAGAATTTATTCATCGTCCGTGGATGCAGTTGCAACAAAATGTATCTAGTGTCAAGTAGGCCAATTTGTAGCTGCAAGATATTGGAATAGAATAAATCTCTTACATTTATTATTTAATTTCGATAGCTTCAACTGACTAAGCGAAAAGCGATAAGTGTTTTCAACAGGAAAGAAATTTTATTCGATAATTAGTTCTTGCTCTGTTTGTGTTCGAACCTCATTTGCGAACATATCCCTCCTACTCGAGATCCTTAAAGATCATTAGAATTACTGTAACACTTGACATTTTGCAAGGAAGGAAATCAATAACTTCACACTCAATCCTTCCCCCTTTTTATCGGCCTGGGACTGGCATGACTATAAAATTCCTCCAGTTTTTTTTTTTTTTTTTTTTTTTTTTTTTTTTTTTTTTTTTTTGGGGGTGTGTCTCCCAATGATAGTATCTGAATTTGCTTAGGGATGCTTTACCTGCTCTAACTCTTTGAGCTGCTTGTCATTCATTCATTCTGAGTATCACCGTGTGTTTTCTTTCATAAAGGCTTTGAAAATCTGTTGATATGCATTTCTTTATTCAAATTACTTCTGATTTATTATCAGTATCCGTATTCCTAAAAGTAAGAAACAACGATATTCATTATTACGTCCAACTTATAGGATATGATTTTGGTCTGGGGTTTCTCGCCTCTCCTTCCGTTATTTTACTAAAAATTCCGTTATATGTTAGTATGGCTCTCTTTGAAGATTCATTATGATCTAAGTAGAGTTTATTGCAGAAATGGATTCCATGTTCTCAATTTCTTACTTTAAATTGATGCTTCTGTGTGTGTGTAAAGAAAATATCAACTGCTGGAATCTTCTTGAAGAAATTTAAAGTGACTGATAGTGTTAGGTAATTATCCTAAACGTATTGTTGTAATTTATAGTGAACGCAAGTGACTGAATGGTACTAAATGACATTTCTTCTTTTCCTCAATAGTTGTTGTTATGCTAGTGCAAGGTTTGGCTTGAGTGTATTGGCCGGTGTCTATATAGTTATTCTTGGGGGGGGGGGGGGGCTTATGCACGAGAAACCAGTGGGTACACTCAGGCACACTATTCTCTCTGTTTCCTTGTTTCATTGCCTCACTGGGCTAGTTTCCCTGTTGGAGCCATTGGGGTTATATCATCATGGTTTTCGAGCCATTGGGGTTATATCATCATGGTTTTCCAACTAGGGTTGTAGCTTAGACAGTAATAATAATGATGATAATAATCTACATGCATCCAGAGGTTTACACTGATATCTCACAGGGTCATTCAATTTTGCTATAACAATAATTTTTTTCATTTTCAATCATCTCTTAATTTTATTCAGTTCTTTCTTCTCTTCTCTCAACTTTCCTCTCTTAGTAAGTTGAACAACTATTCTGGGAAAGTTATATGGTTATTTTGGTTTATTTTAGAACTCCAATAATCATTTCTTTAACCTAACATTTCCCCTTAACATCCGAGGCCGCTTTGTCTTTTCTCTAACAATTTAACGAAACAGATTTTCTTTTTAAGGATTGCTGTCTTTAAAAAAGAAAAGATGACTACTTTAGCCTTCATGGCATTTTCACTTCATGATTTCTTCCCTTACTTATCTTATGTATCGCCGCCTTGACTTCAGGGCAAAAGTATTAATGATGATCGACAATAATATGAAAAGTCGTAAATACTTGTTTGGTTTTCTGTTTCAAATAGGATATGATTTTTATTTTTATGGCATAGCCTATATTCCCATGTAAGGTATTATAAGTAGTTGTTAAACTTACTTGATTTTTTTTCTTTTTTTCTTTTTTAGAAGTTCACTACTACTGCTGCATGACCTTAAATTGTTTTCGACTCCAGCGATTCGTATCAAGCATTGCATGAATAGTTCCTTAAGGGTATTATCCAGTATTCATAAACATTTATATCCTCATTCTTCAAGTAACAACCGAAATGTTATTTCCTCAATGTTTAGTAAATCTATTTAAGTTTATTATAGTGACGAAAGTAGTTTCCTTCGCTTGCAACGGTTGCTAAGAATGTACCGCCGTCTTTATGACTGACAAATGGAATTATTTGGAGGTACTGGCTGCTGCCGAAAATGTCCCTACTCAGAAAACTCTTTATTTTATTTTTGTACTTATTTCTTTAATATGCTATTTTGCTATTTACTTTATTTCCCCAAAAATGTATGCCATCAGCTTTCGCCTAATTGATTTTGCAAGATGGCATTTCTTATTCATAAACCACTAAACGTTATGCAGTTTTGAGAGGTCATTTGTCTATATTAAAATCTCTCTCTCTCTCTCTCTCTCTCTCTCTCTCTCTCTCTCTCTCTCTCTCTCTGTATTCAAGGTGACGGAGGAACATTCTGGTCATATATCTTAATTAAACCATTTTGCCTTTTTGACCTAAGAAATTAAATATGTACCTGGCTGTCAGTCGAAGCTTATCCGTCGATGATGTGGGGGATGGAGGCGGTGGGAGAGACTGAATGGAAGAATAGAAGAAAAATAGGACGTTAATGGCTTGTCACTCCCACAAGATTGTTACCTTTCTCTCTCTCTCTCTCTCTCTCTCTCTCTCTCTCTCTCTCTCTCTCTCTCTCTCTCTCTCTGGCCATATGTCCTTACCCATTTTGCTGTTTTGACCTTAGAAATTAAATATGTACTTGGCAATTAGTCGAAGATTATTTGTCGATGATGTGGGGAATGGAGGCGGTGGGAGAGACTGAATGGAAGAAAAATCGGACGTTAATGACGTGTCACTCCCACAAGATTGTTACCTCTCTCTCTCTCTCTCTCTCTCTCTCTCTCTCTCTCTCTCTCTCTCTCTCTCTCTCTCTCTCTCTCTCTCAAATAATTAGCGACCAGTTATTATTGCTGTCATCATCCGTATAAGCATTTACCCATATACCTAAGTCTTTGTTAAAGTGTATATTTACTGCTGCGTTTTCTGAAATTATGAAGAGAATTGGCTGGTTGGTTAAGTGCGAAGGATGATAGGAGTCTTATAGTTTTTGATAAGTGGCGACCTGTGCCATTCCATCAATTAAGAGTTCTATATTTTTGGTATCATTTTTAAATGATCCCGGTATTAATCAGATGTTGAATTTAATCAAAGTTGTTTGTATAAATTGATTATATCATGAGAAGCTTGAGAATAATTTTTATAGTCACATAGTGTCAAAAGTTTTTTCACTATTTGTTTACATGCTCGTATTTCTATCATAACCATCTTGTACTCATTGGATGGAAAACATGAAATTTGCACATGAATGCGATCATGTATTTAATGATCTAATTTTATTTTACCAAACCTCACCAGTTTTATAACCTATGATATGTCATACAGGCGCACATTTCTTCTAATGGATTTTATCTATTGTCTATCAGTTTGGGGTGTAGTTTATTTTCTGCGCTTTCATTCTTTTTCTTTCCTCTCTCCCTTCACTCGAATTTTTGCTATGATTATAACCTATATGTTATCTCTCGAAGTTTTTGTATATGTTTTGATTTTCTTTCCTAGTGCCCCGTGTTTCCTTTTTTCTATCCTTTCTGTTTTATTTATATTACTTAAAGTTTCTTTTTTGCATTATCTGTTTCATACGCTTTTTTCATCGGATTATTATTATTATTATTTTCTATTTTTTTGTCGACGCAGTTTACCTGGTGTTAAAGGGAACATGCATTCCAAATTCGGCTGTTGGAAGTCGACGCGTCAGAAAGTTTGCCAGTTGAATTAGGGTATTGGCCCAGAGATGGCGTTGGTCGTCCAGTTGGATAATGGAGTTGGAGAACGTAAACATGGCTTGATGGAATAGCGTTGCTTTTGATGATTTCACTGAAGTTTTTTCTTGGGTCCAATCAAAGAATCTTATTTTTGTTTTTATCATTTTAGAATTTGTGGTATATCTTCTTAGATTCTGTCATTATTGATTGTTAACGGAAAACTGATTTTATTTTTGTCCATGCTTTTCTTGTGGAAATGGGACGAAGATTTTCCCACCCTGGATTGCAAAAAGAAAACCTATATAACAGATGAAGGTATGACTTATCCTGCTTAAAAAAAATAAAAAAAAGAAGAAAAAAAAACTGCAATTGCAGTTTTGAAACTGCAGTTGCAGTACTTTTTCCATGTTTGTTGATAAAACCTGAAATTCTTATTCCGAAAAGAAAGAGTATGTTAAATCATAAACATTAGGGTCATATTTTACACAAATCAATCAATGATTTATTGAGTTTTCTGATGCCAATTTTTAGAACCTAAGTTATTTTCATGTAATGTTTTGGTGTGTTATTAGCCGTATGATTGAAACTTAGTTATCTTATTTGTTTTTCATTGCTCTTGCGTTACTCGATACCATAATAGTAATACTATTCTGCTTTTTAGCATGAGAAGGCTATGGTAAATTTGCTTTGTTGATCTGAGTAAATGGCAGCTTATAAATATTTTATGAGGTAAATGGCAACTTAAAAAAAAGGTTTATGAGGTGAATTGTAACTTGAAAAAAATATGAGGTAAATGGTAACCTTGAAAAAAAATATATGTGGTAAATGTCAACTTCGAAAAAAATATCAGGTAAATGGCGACTTCGAAAAATTATGAGGTAAAGGGCAACTTTGAAAAAAATATATGAAGTAAATGGCAACTTAAAAAAAAATATATTAAATTTGGAGTTAATTTGCTTAATTTGTATGAGGAAAGTGGAAAACTTAAAAAAAAATCATTATTTCAAGTATACATTTGTAGGAGTATGAAATATTTTATAGATCTCATGTATATTATAAAGGATTAGTAAGTTATTTTTTATTGATATTCTTTAAACATAAGTATTGATTTTGACTACATATGAAATATCTGCATTATTATTTGTTATTAGTCCAAATATTTATTTATATTTCAATATTCATATACTAGAATCGTAAAGGTTTTTATTTCACTGTTAGAATGTAAAATTCTTGTCCTTGTATATTTTTTATAGCCATGATTACGTAAGGTTCCTATGAAAAGCCTTCAAGGTCCAAGTTTCTCACATCCGCGAGTGGCGATTTATTTCACGCCCTATTTCATCCCTTTACCTGCCCGGTGGTGGGAAGCCTTTGACCGATTTTCCCCCTTTGGTCAGTCGGGATCCAAAGATAATCCTCCAATTTCTAGTTATATTTATTTTCCCTTCTTCCCCTTCGTAGCATTCTGGGAAGCAGCAATTTTCATTTTTTTTTTTCATTTTTATATAGTGTCGGTTTTCTTGTTTTTTTTCTGCTTAGTTATTTTAAATTTTCAGAAAATCAATCCTTTGGCGCTTCTGGTCTAGTCGTTCCCAACTTTCCCCCTTCCCCGTCCCATTTTATTGGCGTTTCCGTAACGCGTTTGTCTTTTAATTTCATTATTCTTGACTTGGGATTTTGAAGCAGTTAAAGTATGCGAATTGTGTGGTTACGAACCTTAAACACAATTGTGACCTACTTGTTTTGGAATCGAGAAAACGAGGGACATGTTTATAAGAATTATGGATGTTAAAACCAATTGAATACGTGACTAGCAGTAATATTAGGTTAAGTGGCGTATCAGGTTAGAAACCCCGAGAATATTAGAGGTTTGGAAACTAAATTTACAAGACTGTGCTCTTTGTGAATTAAAACAATAAGAATTTAACACTTTTGTGTATTGAAAACTAGAATACGTGATTTTGCCTGTTTTGAAAGTATGTGTCTTTGATACTCGTTTTAAAACTGAGAAAATGTTTTTCGTCTGATCCCCAAAATGTAAAGAACATGAACAAACATGTTCATTTATTGACACAAGATAGTATTCCTCTTTTTCAGTAAACACCAATTTATATTTCCATCTAAGCAGATTTTTTAAAAGAATGACTTAAGCTAAAACGGGTAGTTCTAAAGCTTATGTAAAATTGTGGATATCTGTTGGATACGGAGCGATTTCGTAAAAATGAAAAGCTACACTTTATTGCATTTTCCAGTATTTTATTGACATTTACGTACGATATTTATTAAAAACATTTGAAAGAATGTCTGAAAGTTTTGCCTTATTTTATCGGCTTTCAATACCGTGTGTATTAACTAAAGGCTTGCTGTCGTTTATTGGTTTTATCTCTTTACATGTCTTGAAGTCATATACAGCGTATGTCTTGTATGTTAAACTAGTAGAATGACACACACATCTCCCACATATAATAATGAGCAAGTGTCTGGTTATATATATATATATATATATATATATATATATATATATATATATATATATATATATATATATATATATATATATATATATATATATACACACTCATATATTTCTTTCCTGTCACGTTGACCAGTAACCACTCGGAGAACATGAATATCCTACGAATTTGGATATGGGGAGGGGTAGGTATATATATATATATATATATATATATATATATATATATATATATATATATATATATATATATATACTTTTTACGAGGATCTGGAGATATCTATAAAAACATAAGACTACATTTATATTTGTTTTGGGTGATGTCAATGCTGAAGTATGCCAAAACAAGAGAGGAGTAGGCACCAGGAATGACAGAGGAGACATGCTTGTAGACTTTGCTGAAAGAGCATTTTTTTTAACAAGGAACATAGAAAATGGACATGGAAAAACAAGATATGAAATAGAATTTATTCTCAGTGAAAAGTTAATTTAGTTAAAGATGTAAAAGTACTAAACAAGTTAATGTCAAGCGACCATAGGATGGTGAACAAGCAAAGTTTGTTCAGACATAAGGAAAAACAAGTAATTCTAAGAAATTAAACACTCCTGTAATAAGAGAAAAATCTGTTGAGTTTAGTTTAACAGTGCAAAATAGATACTTCCAGCTACATGATGGAATGCAAGCATGAGACATGAACAGTAATTTAACATAATTTGTATTGGAATCAGCACAAGAGATACTGTAGGTGGAAGAGTTCTTAAATAAGATCAAGGAAAACTATCAAAAAATGACCAAAAACCTCATAAAGATGAGATTGGTAATGAGGATAAAACCCAATAGAGATGAAATAAAATTAGAAGAACTATCCAGAACAATTAACAATATAAAGACCCAGGACATTTTGTAAACACAAATAAGGACAGACAGTGTTTCCCCAGAACACGAGACCAAAATGAAAAGAAGGATAAGTATGGGATGGAGAGCGTTTTGTAAACAGAACGCGATTATGAAAACTAAAATGATACTTTCTCTAGAAAGAAAAGTATTTTAATCAGTTAGTCCTACCATTTTTAACTTCAGCATCAGAAACTTGGAGCCTTACTAAAGCCGTAGAACAAACTAATTACAACTCGAAGAGTTATAGAGAGAATAATGATGGGAATAACACTAAGAGACAGAAAAAGATGATATGGATACAAGAACAATCGAAAATAGAGGAAATTCTAACAACACGTAAAAAAAAGAAATGGACATGGGCAGGACATATAATTAGAAGGACAGATAATACACCTGTATATGAACATTAAGAATAACAGAATGGGTCCCTAGAGATTGCAAAAGGAGAAGGGGAAGGAAAAGAAGACGATGTGTTAACTAATTAAGAAAGTTTGCTGGTGTGGACTTGCATAGAAAGACCATAAACCGACGCAAGTGGAAGAACATGTCTGAGGCTTTTGCTCTGCAGTGGACTAATAGAGACTGATTATATATATATATATATATATATATATATATATATATATGTGTGTGTGTGTGTGTGTGTGTGTGTGTGTGTGTGTGCGTGCGTGTGTGTAAAGAGAGAGAGAGAGAGAGAGAGAGAGAGAGAGAGAGAGAGAGAGAGAGAGAGAGAGAGAGAGAGGGGGGGGGGGGCTTGGTATTCAAATTAGTACGTATTGCTCAAATGAAAAGTTGAACAACTTTCAATTCCATCTCACCAACACGTAATGAAATTCTGTCAAATCCAACTTGCTATGATAGTCCTTGTCACACAGTGATCCACGACTAATACCCTAAAAGATTTCTGGGGTCTCTTGTTTACCTTATTTCCTGAAGGGCTTGGAACTCTCTTATGCGTTCCTGAATTAGACAAACAAAATGAATGTGTTGTAAAATCTAGGTAAATGGGAAACAAAGGAAAGATGATAAGGGATAGAAGAAAAATAGTTGGCTAATTTATGACCGAGTGTACAGTGATATTCTTAGAATAGGTGACCCATCATCATGAAATTATATCTCAGTGAATTAATGTCACTTATTCTTGTTAATGTGAAGTATTGTTTTAGATTATATAGTTAACATGTATTTATTCAATTTTAAGTATAAATGTTTATACTTTGACTTAATTGTTTAGATTGAAGTTCTTTAATTCGCCTTTGGCAATTTTCATGTTATAAGGAGAAGAATATACACTCGGCTCATTTCATATGTTTATCCAAACATATGTGTCATCTATTAATAATTTAGTAATTTAATGTTATAAATTTGGCAATTACTTCTTACACCGACCCGGTAACATTAATTTCAAGTAGTAATATGTACTGTACTGCGATACGTTGTATTGTATTTTGAAATATTATTGTAGAGTTTTTCATTCATTTAACTTTTTGCCTCTAATGTTTGTTCCCAAACGAATCAAATTGCAGTGGTATTTAAATCTAAATTATGAGTCTCTACATAACCTATGAAGTAAGAAAATAGAGCAACAAGATAGGTTACTTCTGAAATACGTTAATATATTATACGAATTGTTGCAATTATGTTAGAAAATACTCCCCTTTAATTATTTTATTGCCTATAAACCAAGGATTAAAACAAACGAACAGATTCCCCATTAAGATTCCTTTTCCCGAATACTGCCTACAGAAAGCAATAATGATTAATCTGGAAAGTCTGTAACAATGCAATGGATCTGTCACTCAGAGGAGAATGCCCAGAATCTTGTTATACCCTTCACCACTTTCACTGTCTTGTGTTGTCTGGAAGTTCGGAGATTGCCTTTGATGCCGTCATTTCCTTGGATGTGAGGTTAGACGTTCAACCTGAGCAGAGATTGCAACACGTTTTCTAAAGTCTCTCACTTTTCTAACTATATGGAAGAGCATTAGTTTTCCTTGTAAATATTTATATTCATTACTGCTAAATACGTTTTTCTTTTTTTTGTTATTGCTACTGCTTTTTTTTAAACACGAATTTACGCTATTGTTATTTGTTTCTGTTTACCGTTTCAATAAATCCGTTTTATTCGAGTATACCTCCAACTTTTGACCATAATCAACTGATTTTAGCGAATTCTTCCCTCATATTATTTATGCAAACCTTTATAGAATAAAGAATAAGACAGGACGACTAGGATGAAGCAAATATCAATTTTGACGACTTGAGGAATAGATTATTCTTATTGCTACTGCATTTTTCAACTTGAGGAATAGATTGTTCTTATTGCCACTGCATTTTTTAACATGAGGAATAGATTGTTCTTATTGCTACTGCATTTTTGAACATGGGGAATAGATTGTTCTTATTGCTACTAGTTTTTTTAACATGAGGAATAGATTGTTCTTATTGCTACTGCATTTTTTAACGTGAGGAATAGATTGTTCTTATTGCTACTAGTTTTTTTAACATGAGGAATAGATTGTTCTTATTGGTACTGCATTTTTTAACACGAGGAATAGATTGTTCTTATTGCTACTGCATTTTTTAACGTGAGGAATAGATTGATCTTATTGCTACTGCATTTTTTAACATGAGGAATAGATTGTTCTTATTTCTACTGCATTTTTTAACATGAGGAATAGATTGATCTTATTGCTACTGCATTTTTTAACATGAGGAATAGATTGTTCTTATTGCTACTGCATATTTTAACATGAGGAATAGATTGTTCTTATTTCTACTGCATTTTTTAACGTGAGGAATAGATTGATCTTATTGCTACTGCATTTTTTAACATGAGGAATAGATTGTTCTTATTTCTACTGCATTTTTAACATGAGGAATAGATTGATCTTATTGCTACTGCATTTTTTAACATGAGGAATAGATTGTTCTTATTTTTACTGCATTTTTTAACATGAGGAATAGATTGATCTTATTGCTACTGCATTTTTTAACATGAGGAATAGATTGTTCTTATTGCTACTGCATTTTTTAACATGAGGAATACATTGTTCTTATTGCTACTGCATTTTTTAACATGAGGAATAGATTGTTCTTATTGCTACTGCATTTTTTAACATGAGGAACAGATTGTTCTTATTGCTACTGCATTTTTAACATGAGAAATAGATTGTTCTTATTGCTACTGCATTTTTAAACATGGGGAATAGATTGTTCTTATTGCTACTGCATTTTTTAACATGAGGAATAGATTGTTTTTATTGCTACTGCATTTTTAAACTTGGGGAATAGGTTGTTCTTATTGCTACTGCATTTTTTAACATGAGGAATAGATTGTTCTCATTGCCACTGCATTTTTTAACCTGAGGAATAGTTTGTTTTTATTGCTACTGCATTTTTAAACATGGGGAATAGATTGTTCTTATTGCTACTGCATTTTTTAACATGAGGAATAGATTGTTCTTATTGCTACTGCATTTTTTAACCTGAGGAATAGATTGTTCTTATTGCTACTGCATTTTTTAACCTGAGGAATAGATTGTTCTTATTGCTACTGCATTTTCTAACATGAATTTATGCTGGTGTAATTTGTTTCTGTTTACCGTTTCAATAAATCAGTTTTATTCGAGTATATATCCAACTTTCGACCATAATCAACTGATGTTAGCGAATTATCTCATATTATTTACGCAAACCTTTATAGAATGAAGAATAAAACAGAGCGACCAAGAGGAAGCAAATGTTATCCATTTTGATGGGTTGAAACCTATTCTATTGATCGTTCTTGATTAGGTCGAGATCCTTTACCGGATACTAAGGTATTTTTTTAAAGCCTTTTTCTTTTTGAACGATGACAGATCGCGCGAAAGAGCCTTTTCTCCTTCCCCGTCTTTTGAGGTCGTTAGATCCATGGGTGACTGAGCGAGGTCATTCGTCATGCATTTCAGAGGGTCCAATATTCTTCGAACCTGCCTGCAGCCAATTCTTCTTCTTTTATTTTTCTTGTCAGTAAAATTTGATTTTATTCGTCAATTGATTGTAGTTTTTTAATGATAGCAATTTTAATTATTGTTACTATTATTATTATTATTGTTATTATTATTATTATTATTATTATTATTATTATTATTATTATTATTATTATTATTATTATTTTTATTATTATTGATGCTCATGAAGTACTTTCCATAGTTTTTTTCGTGGATGAATAAGACTTCATTAGTAATGCAGAAATCGTAATTATATATCACATTGCAGATTAATTATGACATGCAAACTGTTTTTACCCATAGATATGCAGAATAAGAATCTCTTCAATTTCTTTATATTGTTTCTGTATGTAGTGAAAGGATACTTATCCAATTCAATTTTAAGAAAAATAAAATAGATTAATCCTACTTTACTTAATTTGTATGTAATTATAAAGTTTTCATCCGTGAATTATTGGTTTTAAACTTTATAATAGAGATTTGTTGTTTTTCTACTAAATGCGACACTGAAAAAAATGAATTGATAAATATCCCTTGCAAGGTTACAAATAATAAACAGCTTTATGGAGTATTTTCCGTCTAATGAGACTTCTTTTGCCTGCGACTTCTGCGTGTAAAAGCAATTTTTGTATTTCCCTTTTATCCTGAGTCGGATTTTGTATGAAATTATAAGACTTGTGAGATCATTGCCTATAAAAATGACCCTTGTAACATA
The DNA here is from genome assembly GCF_036898095.1 of Palaemon carinicauda. Lineage (NCBI taxonomy): Eukaryota > Metazoa > Arthropoda > Malacostraca > Decapoda > Palaemonidae > Palaemon > Palaemon carinicauda. The sequence goes on along the minus strand of NC_090727.1, from coordinate 4,077,376 downwards.
ATAATATGGAGCAAAATTATTACATACAATGTTGATATTTCAGTTTGTAAGTAAACAAATCACACATTTAAAAGAATTCACATTCTCTCATTTGATTGAAAGGAATGCTTATCTGGGTCCATCGTTTATGAAACCATTCTTTTCTTAGAGTCGAAAACGTCTACGATAACTCCGAATAGCAAATTCCTATATAAGTATGATGTTCACTTGGGAAAACAAGCTCATGAATAATGGTGTCATTCACGGTAGGTGTTTGAATTGAAATCCCAACCGCATCAAGTAAATTCCTTTTATATTTCATTTCCAGGACCATGACTCATTTAAGAGTTGCCCTATATCATATCTTAATTATTAGTTTTGTAGGAAATGGACATTTTGGGTATTTCTTGTCTTTAACAAAGGTGAGTCTCTATATAAAGTAATAGTTCTGTAATAGTTTATGTTTCTTCCTTTCTCAGCAGGATAGGGTGAAAACTACAGTTTATATATTGTATTAAGGTTTTATCCTTCTTTTAATTTCGGTCTCATGTCCTGGGGAGATATTTACTGTTTGTCTCTATAGATTTACCCTTAACCCCTATTTGATGTTTCTCAACATTTTCATTGAAAACTATGGTAGTTTTACTCATATCTATTTTCAGTCCTATATTTCTGCTTTCTCTATTCAGATCTATCATCTTTTTCAATTCATTGCATTATTCACTGAATAGAACTACGTCATCTGCAGATCTTAAGTTGTTACGGTATTCCCCATTAATGTTGATTCCTACCATTTCCCAATCTAAATTCTTGAAGACTACCTATTGGTACGATGTGAATAATTTGGGAGATATGGGATATTCCTGTCTAACTCCTCTTTATATCGGAATTTTTTCACTCTATTTTGTAGTTTTAGGATAGCTGTACTTATATAGATATCTCCAAGTGTTCTAACAAAAGATTAATCTATTCCTTGTTTTTGAAGGGCTTTCATTGCTGTTTAAGTTTTGACAGAATCGGAAGCTTTCTCATAGTCTATGAATGCCATACAGTGTTTTTTTATATTCTGTTGGTTTTTCGATAAGCTGGTTAATTAAATGGGTGTGGTCAGTTGCTGAATATCCCCTTCTAAAACTCCAATGCATAGAATATAGAATTCCACTTTTGATGGCGTTTGTGGACTATGAGAAAGCCTTTGATAGCGTGCACTGGCCAATTTTGTGGAGACTCCTACGTTATTATGAAACTTTTCTTAAATATGTAAATTTGATTAAGTCTATTCATGAACATAAAAAGTGCAAGGTTAATATTAGTGGAGTCCTATCAAATGAATTTCCAGTGAACAGGGGAGTACTCCAAGGGAATATGTTGTCACCTATTTTGTTTATCCTCCTCATGGATTTTGTAATGCGTAGAACAGTTGGAGATGGTGGAGAAAGTTTGGACTGGATTGGTAATAGGAAATTAGCAGACTTAGAGTATGCTGATGATGCTGTCCTTATTAGCAGAACACCATAGGATTTGCAATGCCTGCTTACCAGAGTGTTTGAAATATCCCACGAGTTTGGGCTCAAGATGAATAGAAGGAAGACAGAAATGATGAGAGTGGAGTAGCCTATGAAATGGAAGATGAAATCTCATTGGAAGGAGAAAGGATTGATGCAGTAGAATCATTCAAGTATTTAGGAACTATGATCTCCAATACAGGGTCATTAGAATTGAAGTTTAGTGAAAGATTGAAAAAAGCAAACCAGATAATGGCTAGGTTAAGTAAAATTTGGAAATCAAATCGCCTGAAGTTACATATAAAAATTAGGCTATATATCAGTTTAGTGAGATCGGTGTTATTGTATGGACACGAGTCTTGTTATGACAATGAAACGATCTCGAAATGAAAATATAATAAAGAGATTACTCAAGTGCCATATATGGATGAGATCATGATGAGGGGTAGATGGAGATGGTTTGGGATTGCTCTTGGCACTCCGCAAGACAGATTAGTTTACCAAACGTTTAACTGGGCTCCACAATGCACTAGAAGAGTTGGAAGATCCAGACCTACATGGCTGAGAACTATGAAGTGTGAAGTGGGAGATGATGAGTGGATAAGTATTGAATTAAAAGCTCAAGATAGAGATGACTGGCGAAATCTAACCGAGGCCCTTCGCGTCAATTGGCGTATGAGGAGATGATGATATTATATATATATATATATATATATATATATATATATATATATATATATATATATATATATATATATATATATATATATATATATATATATATACTGTATTTATTGAATTGCAAAGCGAATGCCTGATCTGCGAAATTATATCTACTGTATATGTCAAGCATGAGCTTGTGAAATGGGTTAAAATTGCGTCTTATTACTGTCTGTATTACTAGGAATTTGGAATAGATTTTTTTAAAATTTTTTATGGTGAAATTAAAAAAAAAACCGTTAAAAATATAGTGTAAAATAAATGAGTTAAAATAAAATGATATTCCTGTAAGAACTTCAATTTACAATTGTGTTTGTATGTTTAAAGATGCGAAGATATTTCGTTAAGAAATCTAAAAAGAAAAAAAAAATCTTTCAATTACATTTTAATTAATTAAATACATGAACAAAGTAACAGAAACGTCCATGTACAAATTTGGAAGTTCGGCGAATTGTCTTTCCTTCCTGGGATTTTTAATGATTCAGTGATTCATTACGAAATGGGTCGCCATTTCTTATTAATGCGAATCTTTAATGTGTTCCTTAATTTCCTCTCTGGAAAAGGTTTGAGTTGTGAATACTTAAGTTAATGAGCACTAATTAGAAAAGCGAGAGATAAAATGTTATTCTTTATTTTTGAGAGATTGCCGAGGAAGAATTATGTCATCACCGCAGATAGGATTTTCATTGTTTTTTTTTTTTTCTTTTCCGTAATGTTTACAGTCTTTAGACTGATATTGTAAATATTTTTTAATTAGTAAAGACTAGTTTGCTAAACTGATTCTTTGGACTCCAGTTTTCACCATTGCTTTCCAATAACTTTCAGGACCAAATTTACGGATCCCATTCTCCTTTATTGACGCAGGTTTTGATGGTAAATATAGAGGGAATTAAAGGAATCGGGAGGTGTGAGTTTTCGTTGGCGTCATACATACGGAGTTTGGACATTTGAAAAAATATAAAGATTATAGATAATGGGTAAAAATAGGGCTAAAATAGGGCTCGGTGTCTTTCGGCTATTTGGATTCTTAGAGAAAATGGAGGATTGTCGGCAAGCAAAGGAATTGTATAATTTGAAAGTAGTTAAATACAGATAGAGATAATTATAAAAAATAATGTCTAGACAGAGTTTTATGGAAATTTTTACGATGCTGCTGGTAGATTGAATATTCAACGGTTGATTTAATTGTTATTTCTTTCTTTACTTCATAATGAGTGTGTGAACATTTTCATGTTTGTATTAGATTGAATAGTCCAACCTTTGTAATTAGTGAGGTTATTTGATTGTTAATGATTTCCTTATGACCTCCATTAAATTGATTAAATGTTTATGATTGTTTCATCAACTTATTGATGTTTCATATTATTTTAACCGTAATATTTTTATATCAATTGTGTAAAGAGTCTTAGTAAATGGGCGCAAATATATTGCTTTCAAACCTCTCAACTTTGACTTTATATGTGGCTATATGGTTTTCCTCCAGTTGCACGTGTATGTTGAATGGTCTCTCATGACTCAACATCGGTTTATATAGTTCAAATTCATCAACCCAATTAAATCTAGATAAATATGAAAAGTTGTGAATCTTACCATGTCAGCCCTGGTCAGAAAATGATGTACATGTCTAAATTTTGTAAAACAATGAAATTCAAGTAAAGAGAACTTATTAGTTTAGCATTTTGAGGTTCATTGTAGGCATTATTTGAGGTCTTTGCAGTGTCCCTTCTGGTCTTAGCTGCACCCACTTTTTTTTAGCCCCATATAATATACCACCTTTCCCACTTCCTCCTTCCGTTCTGCGTACCCAACCTCTTAACTTTACTTGGAAGTTGCAACCGAGGGACTTTCATCGAGTGACACTTTTGCGTTGAATGGCTTCCTCAAGCACTGGTCCTAACATTAATCCATCTATTCATAAATCCAAAATTAGAAATACGATTAATACTCAGGGCGTTAATTTCTATGTTAGATATTTTGAGATCATATTCTAAATCTCATCTCACTAAACGATTCGACAAACAAATCCAAAAATCCTTAAGATTTTCTTTGTCTAAAGTTGCGCATTTTCCTTCCCCTACCATTGACCTCCACAGCAGACGAATTTCCTTTTATTGCCCAAGTTTTATAGCTCAATAAAAGTAAAATATAGATGAACTCTTTCTCCTCAAGGAAAATTTCTGCCCTTTTACTGGCCAACTTGGGTATAAATGGTTGATCTGGGAGTTTTTAGGAACATATTTGTTTACGTGTGTCTGTAAAACTAGAGCCTTCTCTTCTCTAGTTGCAAAAGTTGGTGTGGAAAATATTTAATTTTCCATATATCATGGCAGTTTGGCTGTCATTGCCGTACAAAACCTACTGGTTAATGTGGAGTGAACGTTGATCATCTTAGCAACTTACAGCATTATTTTATAATGCCATTAAATATCCTGGAAGACGAGAAAGAGAGAATCGTGTAACAATTAGAAAAATGAGCAAAACTTGAAACCAGAATAAATGACATGGGTTTATTTTATAGTCATAAGATGAACATCATTACCAGAGCTTTTTGGCTTTTAGTTAAATCTTTGGTATCCATGATCCATGCGTCCTTGAAGGGGGAGTGCCGTCAAAGTACCCGATGTGGTACACTTTTGTCATTATTGAAGAGGTTTTGCAGCTGAACCCACGTTTCAGCTGTATACTCTACCCCTGTTCCCAAATCTATTTTTCCACCTCGCTGCCCAATATGGAACTGAAACTTAGTGATGTAGTTGCTACAAGGAACTTCTCTCAGTTGCACCTTATCGTCGAAGGGCCTCCCAGCCCCTGTAGCGGGAGGCAACCCAAGCTCTACTAATCCTTTTGTCCATTCATGGCCAATATTATTTTGCAACATTTGGGGCATTAAAAGCATTATGTTAGTCATGCCTTGTTAAACAGCTGTTGTTGCCATTGCAAGCAACTGTCATTCAGAGCTATTAAACTATTCAATCAATTATTATAAGTCCAATGCTCCTGTAAAGGAAACCTTTTCTCAAGTCAAGTTGATGATTAAATTTCATGGTTCAAAGTCTTGAAATCCATAATTGAGATTAAAATCTGAATTTGATGTAGTTCGTGAACAGAATTATTTATAATGTAGGTAATGAAGAAACATAAGCGTTCTATTTTAGAGCCAACATATCATGCCAATCTTTTATAAGGTTTTATTATTAATGTATTTGTCATTTAAACAGTATGGTAGATATACTTTGACTCTTTCATGTGTATTACACGATGAATGTGGAGAACTTTGAAATGGAAGTAATAGAAATGTGAAGGGGTGGTTTTAAAGATATTTATAATTAGAATAATTGTTGTTTGTCTGTCAAATCTTATTTGAATTATGAATTGTGATGAAAACTGATCGAAAAAAAGTTCAGCTTGCATAATTACATCTAATCAGTATGCATACACATCCTTTCCACACACACACACACACACACACACACATATATATATATATATATATATATATATATATATATATATATATATATATATATATATGAACATTTTTCCGAATATATTCATAATTATACTATCTAAATCATTCAGAAACTCAATGATCCAAGCATAAACACCTAGTTTTGAGTAGTAAAGAATTAATTGTGACGTAAATATTAATTTAAAACCATCGTGAAGTTTCTATGCAAAGCCAATGTTTAATCCCTGTTTTATAGAATTATCACGATTATTTTATTTATTGGAATTTTTTAAACATGGAATCCACTTAACAGAAAAAGACTATATCTTTTTTTTCTTAACTTTCTTTGATTATTCGTTATTTTCATTCAACTTTATAGAATAGGTTACTACAAGAGAGAAAAAAAGTCAATAACATTTTCTTTGTGATAAACATATTTTGCGAATGTAAGATAACATTTTATGCTGAACTGGTCTACTACATTTCTTTTCAGCATTTAAAAACATTCCACAGTTTTACAAAACTCGATAGCTTTGTGATTCTGTCTTATCTCTCGGTCTCACTTCGTTTTAGGATTGAGAATGCTTGTTTTTACAATATATACACACACACACACACATATATATATATATATATATATATATATATATATATATATATATATATTTATATATATATAGTATATATTATATAGTATATATTATATAGTATATATATCCCAATATAATAGAGTAATTGTCCGGCTTAATACAGTATATATGACTATTCGGTCTCTCCCCGTCCCTCGGTTAGTGGGGAGAGAAGTAGTTATACCCTGGTGAGAGGGGATACCCTGAGAGGTAGTTTGGAAAGGGGGTTGGGTTGGAAGAGTTAAATCTGTTTGTGTACGTGTGTGCATATCTGTCTAAATATTTAGCCTTCATTTTTGACGAAACGTGTACGCGTGTACATAAATACACACACACACACATATATATATATATATATATATATATATATATATATATATATATATATATATATGTACGTATATATGTGTGTGTGTATATTCATGCTTTTCCTAAATTTTATGTGATCATTCCCAATTGCAATTTGTTATATATGTTTGTTGGGGGGGGGGGGTATAATTCGTGATAAATCATTTATGAAAGGTACTCCTACTTAGTTGCCATCATAATTCATGTGGAAATATGAATATTCATCCATATTTTAACCAGATTATTAACATATTTAATTGCTGCATCGAGTCCCTTTCTCCTGTGGGTAGATTTTATTATAAAAACATCATTTCATTTGTCGTCTATGCGGTTGATTGTGTTTTATATTGCAATATTATCTTCAGTATGGTCAAGTTAAAACTAAAGTTGAAAAAAATATCACTAGGATAAACTTAATGTAAGGAATTCACAAACTTAATAAAAAAAAATCTATAGGTTCATTCCTGTCGAAATGAATGAAGAAGGGATTCAGGAAAAAATTTATAAAGTCCATAGTTTATCAAATGGATTGAAGTGTTTTTTGTTTTTATTGTATTGAGTGTTAGAACAAGAATTACAAGAAACCTACTTCCATCAAACTATGAAAGTTTTTGTGATGACCTTTGCATCCACGCGTAAGAAATACTGTATCGTGCTAATTGATGATAAAGATGATCATTTTGATCAAAGTCTGTGTATTTAGGACTGTTTATTTCTAATAATCCTTATTGGACACGAGGGCTATTGGTCCTGCTGTCTTTTTTAGTAATATTAGTAGAAGTTTGGGATGCAATGATTAATAATCGTGTACATTTAAGAAGAACAAATCTTTCTCTTTCTCATTAATATATGCATCTATTCCTGTATTATTGTTATTATTATTATTATTATTATTATTATTATTATTATTATTATTATTTGTAGGTAGTAGGTTGGCTAGGGCACGAGCCACCCGTTGAGAGACTACCACTAGAGAGTTATTGGGTCCTTTGACTGGCCAGGCTGTACTACATTGGATCACTCTCTCTCTCTCTCTCTCTCTCTCTCTCTCTCTCTCTCTGGTTACGGCTCATTCTGTCTTTGCCTACACATACACCGAATAGTCTGGCATATTCTTTCCACAGTCTCCACTGTCATCATACACCTGGCAACACTGAGATTACCAAACAATTCTTCATTCAAGGGGTTATCTACTGCACTGTAATTGTTCAGTGGTTACTTTCCTCTTGGTAAGGGTAGAAGAGACTCTTTCGCTATGGTAAGCAGTTCTTTTAGGAGAAGGACACCCCAAAATCAAGCCATTATTTTCTTGTCTTGGGTAGTGACATAGCCTGTGTACCATGGCCTTCCACTATCTTGGATTAGTGTTCTCTTACTCTAGGGTACACTCGGACACGCTGTTCTATCTTGTTTATCTTTCTCTTCTTTAGTTTTTAAATTTTTCTGTAGTTTATATATGAAAGATCTAATTTGGTGTTGATATTTTTCTGAAGATTTTTTTTTATTTAGATTGCTTTATTTCTCTTGTTATGTATTCATTTCCTTGTTTCCTTTCCTTACTAGGCTATTTTTCCTTGTTAGAACCCCTGGGCTTATAGCATCTTGCTTTTCCAACTAGGGTTGTAGCTTAGCTTCTACTGATGATAATAATAATAATAATAATAATAATAACAACAACATTTTCATTGTTGTTCGTTAAAACATTTGCAACAGTTATTGGAGGAGTTCAGTAACGTCTCAAAATGTTATCTTGTAAAGTGGATACCCTTTTTTTAGTCCATTTTAAGGTAGAAGGTTGGCCAAGGCACCAGCTACCAGTTGAGATACTACTGCTATATAGTTATTGGGTCCTTTGACTGGCCAGACAGTACTACATTGGATCCTTCTCTCTGGCTACGGCTCATTTTTCCCTGCCTACACATACACCGAATAGTCTGGCCTATTTCCATTATTCTCTGTTTTCATATACCTGAGATTACCAAATAGTTCTTCGCTTAAGGGGTTAACTATCCCACTGTAATTGTTCAGCGGCACCTTTCCATTTGGTAAGGTAAGGGTAGAAGAGACTTTAGCTATGGTAATCAGCTCTTCTAGGAGAAGGGCACTCCAAAATCAAACCAATGTTCTCCTGTCTTGGATAGTGTCATAGCATCTGTACCATGGCCTTTCTCTGTCTTTGGATAGAGTTCTCTATCTTGAGTGTACACTTTGGCACATAATTCTATCTTATTTCTCTTCCTTCTGTTCTTTTTTGAAATTTTTATAGTTTATATATGAAAGATTTATTTCAATGTTGTTACTGTTCTTAATATATTTTATATTAATTGTTCGTTACTTCTCTTGTAGTGTATTTATTTCCATATTTTCTATCCTCACTGGGCTATTTTTCCTTGTTGGAGCCCTTGGACTTAAAGCATTCTGCTTTTCCATCTAGGGTTGTAGCATAGGTCATAATAATAATAATAATAATAATAATAATAATAATTATTATTATTATTATTATTATTATTATTATTATTATTTCTTAAAAGAGTTTTGAATTTCATTATTATAATGTTTTCATAATTTTCCTGACATTATTTATTACGATGTAGTGGAAACGATTAATGTATCAAATATATTTCAGTCTTGATTTTACCCATAGTTACTGGCATGTGCTGCCTTCTGTAACCTTTATGCAAACCGACCATGATGGCATTTTGATTAAACGATGAACAAAGACCTGACATCCAGCCTGGTCTACAAAATATTAATTTTTTCCTATACTTTTTTATCATCAGTTGTCAGAAATGACACTCCGTTTACAGTTAATCAAAACAAAACCCTGAAACTGAAGCCATGCTGAATTCATCTAGTTTTTGGTGTATGAAGTTTAAAAAAAAAAAATTGTAAGGGAAGGTTCCTATTAGTGTCTTCATTCATTGTTATTTGTTCACGTTAGTCTTTTATCATTTCATGTGCGAGTAGAAACTACAAATACTTTTGATAAGAGATCACTCATATAGCAAACTTTATTCCTACATCTTGCAAGTAGTTTCCCTAGATTTTGGATATTTTTTTTAGAAAAATAAAACAAAATATCATATATATATTTTCGAAGATAGAAAAGTCTATTTAATATTATTAAGTTTTACTCAATGTTAAAATTAAGGCTTTAAATTCACTTTGTCTTACTTGGTAATTTATGTGAAAGCATAACTACATGTGTATTAAAAGTAAGTCCGTATTTATTATAAAGTTATGCAAAAATGGATAGTCAACGATTACGAACAAGTTCAAGCCTTCACTTCATGATGAATAGTGATCAGCCTGAATGCAATTTATTAATATGTAAATAGTGATCAACCTTGAATGCAATTTATTAATATGTAAAGAGATTAAGAAATGATAGGCCTCTGGATATGTTTTCAACTTTTGATTGCTCATAGATAGTATTAAATGATAATCCGCTGAATCATACAGGCTCATTAGAATCCGGCTTCCATGGCATTTGATGTTAGTCTCCTGCGTGAGCCTTTTAATGGAATATTCAGTAACGTCGTTTATACCACAGAGGATATATTTATGACAAAACCCTCTGAATTTCAATGGCTGATTTGCTTTGGGAGCAAAATGTTGATATAATACCAACCCAAGGTTTTATAAAGTCCTTGTCAAATTAATATAGCCTACTGACCTAAGTGTTCTTTTCTTTATGGCAACTGTTTATGGAGTACGATCTGATGCTACAGTTAATTAATTTATGGTTTTTCTTACCGTGATATTATTAATAATGAAACTTCTTTGTATTAATATTGAATTAATTACCACTTAACCTATCCTGTCAATTTTCATGGTATGTTATTCATTTTTCTAAATATTATAAAAGAAAATATAAACTTTTCGATCAGTTATTATGGAAAATATGAAAATGCAGCTCTCAAGCTTCCCCTGTAATTAACTCTAGTGCGAAATAAACAATAGGAAAATCAAAATTATTAATTACAGCATAATGAAATATCTCCCTCGCCTTTTTGTTTTGTTGTTCTCGTGATAGGCGCTCTTAACAAGAGAATGCCTTGTTGAAGTCAATGTGCTTCAACAGGAAACATTGTTTTCATGTTGTTACGGGCAAGAGGGCTCTCTAACTTGGGGAAATTGCTCCCCCAGTGCGAATCTAAATTTCTCTTTTTCTTCCTCTGAATATTACTTCGACCTTCTAATTTTATAAACTTTGTTTCGTGTTGCTGTCCCAACTATATAAGTAAAATTTCCCTCATTATGTATATGCACACATATGTATGTGTGTGCATGTATATTCATGTGTGTATGTGTATATATATGAGAATATGAGTGTGTGTATATATATATAATATATATATATATATATATATATATATATATATATATATACAATATATATATATATATATATATATATATATTATATATATATAATATATACAATATATGTATATATTTTATATATATAATATATATGATATATATATTATATATAATATATAATATATACCGTATATAATATATAATATATATAATATATAATATATATATTATATATATAAATATATATATATATATATATATATATATATATATATATATATTTTTATTTATCTTTTTTATTTTTTAGTCTTTAATGGCGTGGATGTTTCTACATCCGTTATTGCTGCTTGCTTTCATGAATGAGAAAAGGTATCACGATTGGGAGATATTTACATTTGAACCTTTATGTGTGATTATTGGATGATCTCGGCCACCCCGAAGATGATTTGGACCTTTTTGGCGGAACTATTCGCAAAGGTGGGGTCTTATTAATCTAGGGGGATCCAATACTTGGGGTAGAACTCTCGGCTTCTGGCTTACACCTGTGCCTCAATATCTATTTTGGTGCCATCCTTCAGGTAGGGTATGGAATGAACCCTCTGGGAAGTATACTCTCATTGCGCCGATAGTGGAGAGTGCAAATTTCCTTTCCAACGTTTGATGCCTTAATATTCTCGAGCAGGTAAACCTACCCAATCAATTAACCCGTCTTGACCCCTGCTTTATGGATTCTTCAAGTAACGAACCCCCATCCCCTGGATACGCTGACTCTCCCCCGGCACTGTTGACGACCTCTTCTAATTCAATTTAGGATAATTCTGTTGATGACCTTGGAGCTAAAAAAAACCACTCTACTGATGTTAAAAAATCTAGTAATTTGGGTAACACAAAGAAACTGCGAGTGCTTCCTGTTACCCAAGGTCTATTGGAGACAAATTGTGATGATGTACATAAAGCATTTAAATGCTATGGGTTAATTAAGAAAATAAAGATGAGACTCGAAGATGAAAAATGGGATTGATGGATATCTTTTGATAGTCATGATGAAGCATTTGGTGCAGTTTGTAATATTATGAATATTAAAATTAACAACTTGAACATCATGAGAACTCTTTGTGATAGGGTCCCAAAAGAATTGGACGTATACAAACCTGCCGATTGGTTTGAAAAGACATAAATGTACTTATTCCTTCCCAGAGAAAACAAAAACCACCATTATGGCTTGTAGCAGAACTTAAAGGGGAAATAGGAAATTATTTTAAAATATGCAAATTGATTCAGAAAAAAAGTAGGAACCATTGCACCTGGTGATATATCTCAGTTTGGGAAAAAGAGTTATCTCATCCATGCCAAATCATCGACAGAGTCTGCAATACTATGTAACCCACAGACAAGCAGTGGTGAAATTGAATTAGAAATTAAACTCCATATAAATTTTAGTTAAGGAAGGGGAATAGTCTTCAATAAAGACCTTTACGAATGTACATAGGATGAGATACGTGTCCACTAAATGTACGGAAAGTACATAAGGTTCCTGGAACGTCGATGATTATACTTACTTTCCAGGATGCTGATGTACCTTTTCACATTACTATTGAAAATATTAAGTTCGTCCTTTCAAGCAGAAGCCACTGCAATGCTTTAATTGTTTTAAATGTGGACACCATCTGGAGTTTGTAAAAATGAAAACATTTGTAGCGTTTGTTCCAAATCTTATCATGGAGACTGTACACTTGAGGCCAGGTGTTTGAATTGCAACTCGAATCATAAATCAACTGGTAAAAGATACAAAATTTATAAGTTAGAGGAAGCTGCCCTCAACAAATCCAGTTTAGAACACTTAAGTGTGGGACACGCGAAAAGACTGCTGAATAAATGAACTAGCTATGCAAAGGCCTTAAAATCAAAAGTAAATTTACCACGGGAGTCTCAGACATTTTAATTATTCCTCTGTACTCTTAATCACAATAGTAACTTTAAAAAGAATGTGTTGGACAGGAACTCACGGTCTATTAAATTTCTTATTCCTGATCTAGATATTAATCTCTGGCACCGTTGTTCAATTAGTTCATTATGCCTGTTGCTGAAGATTTTTCATAATTCTGATCATCCTTTACATTCAGATCTTCCCGGATAGTTTCATCCTGTTTGTAATACTAGGTATGCAGTTAACTCTAATAGTCATGCTTTTTCCATCATGAGGCTCAATACTACTTAGTATTCTAGAAGTTTTATTCCAGCTGTGACCAAGTTGTGGAATGATCTTCCTAATCGGGTAGTTGAATCGGTAGAAGCTCAAAAGTTCAAACTTGCCGCAAATGTTTTTTTATGTTGAACAGACTGACTTAAGTATCTTTGTATAGTTTATATATGAAAGATATGTTCTAATGTGGTAAGTGTTCTTAGAATGTTTTATTTTAATTGTTCGTTACTTCTCATTTAGTTTATTTCTTTCCTTATTTCCTTTCCTCAATGGGCTATTTTTCCCTGTTGGAGCCTTTGGACATGAATTATAGGATCCCTACTTTTCCAACTAGGGTTGTAGCTTAGCTAGTGATAATAATAATAAAAATATGCATGGCAACGTATCATCCCAAAATTCACAATTTCTTTCGACTTATTACGTTAGAGAGTGTAGCTTTTAAAAAGTCTCTTTACATGTGGAATCCTTTGCCCAACGGGAGATATATGCAGTGTCAAAATACCTTTCTCAAAGGGGCTTTACTTGCAACATTTATTTCGTCAAAGGATTACGTCGGTAGGACTCAAATTCTTTTAGGTTAAAAATCTTCACTCTTACTGCGAAGTTTGTATCTTAAGATGCCTGAAATATATGCAATATTTCACATTGCTCAGGGAGACTTGCAATCTGAGTTTATTAACATAAAAGGCAGTGCTCAGTTTTTAAAATATTTTCCTTACAGTTTTATCTATATTTTACAAATATTTTTAGATTTTATGTATATACTGTATATATACACTGTTTATTTTTGCATATAGTGGATATGTACTATGCTACATAATAGCGAGTTAAAAGTAATTGCTTTTCTCGTCACATCGTTAAAGTAAAAATAGAATTTAGAAAATAGCAGAAACTCGCTTGCCTTCGGCAGCGAAAAATAATGTGGTATGACCGTGGAGACTGAAACACTTAAGGTTTAGAGGTCTTTCCTGTAGAAAATTACGTAGCACGTCGTCTTTAACCTTTTCTTTTCCTATTAAGTAAAGACTGTAGTCTCTTCCATATTCTGGCTGAGAAAGTATAAAAAAGAACTCTAGAAGTACTCCATTTCATTGTGGATAAAAGATGTTGACTGGGACGTGAGTAGCTGATCCGTCAAGGGACAAATATAACGGAAATTTATGAGGACCTTCTCGCTTAAAAATGAAAAGTAGGGTTTTATTTTCATGTATGTAAAGAGTTATTGCGCTCCTTATTTGTGGACCGCATACGAATTGAAACTTCCTCTGTCTTGGATTAGAGTTCTCTTGATTGGCGGTACACTCTGGGATACTGTTCTTTATTATTTCTCTTACTCTTATTTTTTTTAAGGTTTTATAGTTTATATGTGAAGGATCTAATTGATGATGTTACTGTTCTTGAAATATTTTATTATGATTGTTTATTCTTTTCTTATAGTTTATTTATTTCTTGTTTCCTTCCACACTGGGCTATTATTTCCTATTGGAGCTCTTGGGCTTATATCATCTAGCTTTTCCAACTAGAGTGATAGCCTAGCTTGTAATAATAATAATAATAATAATAACAATAATAATAATAATAATAATAATATATCATTGTTAACTGTTAACAGAACCAGTTGCCGGTTTGACAAGAAATAGCATGTCTGTATTTTGTGACCTTCTTACCGGTACCTTGTGTGTCTATATACTCGATGTGTTGAAATAAAGTTACTCAGTTGCTTTCATCTCTCCTATGAGTCGCAACCTACTCTTGGCGGTTAATAAGTCATCATCATCATCATCATTATTATTCAGAGAAAATTCCTTCAAACAGCCAAAGTCGTTACCGATTGTATCCAAATTCAAAAGAGCGGTCAGTTCCAAGTCCTAATACTAGAAGGGTCAAAAATCATAAATCCGCATACAAGCAATCTCCAAAAGGAGTCCAAAGGAGGAATTACGGCTGTCGAAATAATTAAACACTTCCACGCTGGTCGAAAAATAATAGTAATCCAGCGTTCACACAACTGCCTCACTGCAGTCAAATAACAAAGAGCACTCGCCCAAGACATTCGCCTGTGTCCTAACCTAGCTAAAAACACAAACAAACAACCTCAGTTATACCAACAGTCTTTCTCATAAACAATCATCACACTAACTACCTCTCGCTCGCTGACACACACTCTCTCTCTCTCTCTCTCTCTCTCTCTCTCTCTCTCTCTCTCTCTCTCTCTCTCTCTCTCTCTCTCTCTCTCTCTCTCTATCTGGATTTGGCAAACAACAAAAAATAAATAAGAATAAATCAAAAATTAATCCTCCACAATGAAAAACTTCCACAGACTAAAGAAAACTCTGCAAAGCATTAAATGGTCCGAACAGCATAATTTTAATCTATTTTAGTATCCTTGCAAGATTTGTTTTACTTTCTAACAATGGATTTTTATTGAACATATTTTCATCAGATTTTTTGCACAGTAGTGAAAATATCCATGAAGTGATCTATCATCTGTCCCTTTATAACAACAGCATTTTGGGCTACCCTATTTATCATGGAAAAGGTTTTTCATTTTCGTGTCTTGATATATTGGACATATTATTGCCTCTTCACTCAGACTTTACTAGGCAGTATTTTTTCAGTAATGTGCTGTAGTTCCGTCTTATCAAACCACCCGACGTGTTTATTGTGCTATCTGCACCAACCTTTCTCTCTCTCTCTCTCTCTCTCTCTCTCTCTCTCTCTCTCTCTCTCTCTCTCTCTCTCTCTCTCTCTCTTTATATATATATACATATATATATATATATATATATATATATATATATGTATATATATGTATATATATAATTTATATGTATATATATATTTATATTATATATATATTAATATATATATATATATACTGTATATATATATATATATATATATATATATATATATATTTATATATATATTTATATATGTATTTCGAAATGGCTCCTTTAAAAAAAATGAATATAGAGAAGAGGAAAAATAGAAGAAAAGAATAACAACGAAAGGGTGTTTTAATATATTTTCTCGGCTTGCTCAGTAAACTTTTCCTCTTTCAGAGACTATCCATTATATGGTTTCCGTTCATAGCCCAAAAAGGCTCGTTAAATACTCTAAAAAAAGTTAAGACATTCTGGAATAATAATCTTACTGGTTAACGATTCTTCAACACCCACACGCACAATGTTATAAGTTTAAATTGAGAGAACAGCTATCATAAACTGCTATGATTAATCCAATTTGTAAATGGCACGTATGACTACCCTTTCCCTTTGCTGCCATCGAAGGTCATTAGCAAACTTAGCTTCGATTTCGTCCAAACAGGTTTTGTTTTATTAATTGCATCTGAGATATCATTTCTTACATGGACATTCGGTGGTTGAATTGTGGTTTATTTTTTATGCGTCATTCTGAATACTGTAATACCATAGTGAATGATTTTTTTTTTGTGTGTGTGTGTGTGTGTTTTATACCGTACGACTTTTTGCATTCGTACTACGAATATTTGTTCTCTGTTATTCGTTTATGTTTAATTTATGACCTTACTAAACCCTATAACAGTTTAGAAGGTTTTTGCATTTACTTGCATAATGATATGGTTTTAAAAGAATCCACAGAAAACTCCCTCTGTTACTTAAAGTTTTGTTAACCACTAGAAGTATGCGTAGCCACTCCTTGTATTATGGCCTTAGTTAAGTAAATATTATTTAGTGTACTGTATATAGTTCTTGCACTATATATTTATATAGGTCTTCAGAAGATGCCTGTTTGAGGTCGATTTTTTAGAGCGAGTATTCTATATTTTAGAATAAGATATGTATATATATAGCTATGTGCATCAAAAACTTAGTCTGGTGGTAATGAGCTCCACGTTTACAGTTGCCACGGGTCACACCTATCTCGTTACTGGCTTCAATTTAGATGTGCAATATATATGTGTTATCGTCATTTTTGACAGTAGGGGTACACTAGAAATATATATATATATATATAGAGAGAGAGAGAGAGAGAGAGAGAGAGAGAGAGAGAGAGAGAGAGAGAGAGAGAGAGAGAGAGAGAGGCCTATATATAATATACTGTATATGATTTATTATGTATATCTATAGTAATTAAATATATAAGTATTTTGTATATGTATTAAGAATGATATATAAACTATATATAAACGCACAATTAAATTGTATATGTGTAAATATTTATACATATGCATATATAAGTGTGTGCGTGTGTTTGTTTATTTTTCTGTGTTTCTCGTGATCCATATTCACCACTATTTAGAGATCGATCTGTGACATGATGAAGGGGTTCTAGGGGTGCAATATATAGGACCGATTACCTAAGAATCTATCATTACATCTGATGACATAACCTTTATGCCAACAGAAGCCCAATGATCATAAAAAGTGTACTGGGAACTTGATAGTCAACGTTAGTGGGTCCTGATCATGTTGGAGAATGGCATGAAGCTTGGGACTTCATTCCTATGAGAATTATAGTTTAAAAGCTTGAAGGTGGCTCATGAATGGCAGAGGCAAGGGACAGTGACATTGCCCTATCGAGCAGGACAATGCCCTAGAGACTGACCATATATACATATGATCAACGCCCAAGCCCCCCCCCCCCCCTCCAATCAAGCTGGACCAAGGAGGGCCAGGCAATGGCTGCTGATGACTTAGCAGATAGACCTATAGGCTCCCCCACACCCCCCCTCTTTAACTCACAATGATAGTGGAATTGTAACGACCAAAGAAACTAACGAATTTGAGCGGGACTCGAACACCAGTCTGGCGTTCACCAGTCAGGGACGTTACCATATCATAAAGTTAAAAACTGTTGTTGTCTATTATAAGGTAGAAACGTGATTTGTTGATATCACACACACATTTTATATATTTATATATACATATATATATATATACATATATATATATATATATATATATATATATATATATATATATATATATATATATATATATATAAACAACAGATGCAGCCATTTGTAGTCTGCTGCAAGACAGGGGCTCGAATATGTTCTTAGTCATGCCGGTTTGCCCATTTTCATCACCACGCTGGCCACTGCGGGTATGTAACATGAAAGTATTTTTACCTTTGTCGTGGCCATTGCGCATTTATCACTGCCATTCTGCAAAATTACCAGAGTATCCTGACGCTATGAACCCGAGAATTACTATTGTAAATCATCGTTCAATATATTTGCTGTTTCATTAAACTTCATTCTTCGAGGAAATTGAGTCTTATTTCAAAGCAAAATTTCTTCTACACCAAGGATGCGAGTGTTTCATCATTCACCATCCTTTGTATTTTTTTGTATCTGATATTCTTTCCGTCTCATTGCAAAATGCGCAAACGCTCGACCATTATTCATAGTCTCTATAAATCTGATTCATAACTAAATTTATCTCCATTTATTTTTGTTTCGTGTAAAATACATCGTCTACATTTGTCTTTTGTTTATATAAGGTCCTTTAATTTAATTGTCGGTTACTTAATTTATTTTGGTATCCTATTAGAGTTTAAGGTTTGCTCACTGGCACAGTAGTTTTAATTAACACAACCTTTTCGTCCTTGTGTGTGAGGAGTAGGAGTTTGGGGGGGAGGGGACACTGATCTGGCTGTATTGTCTCTTGTTTCAATCTCTGGTGAATAGTGGACTTGGGTGCCGATCATAGGTCTGCGTGTTATATCTATCAAGTCATGTGGGAAAGGGCAATGCCTTGTCTCTTTGACTATGCCACTTATGAGTGATCTTTAAACTCAAAATTTATGGCGTATTCTTTTGAGATTCTTTCTTCAAATATCTTCCTTCTTAATCCTTTTCATAAATATCATCAGGGAGGTTGTAGATGTATAGAGATCATCCGGAGGTAAGGATTTTCATATCTAGACCTTTGCTTTTGTTAACTTTCTTCAGTACTTTTAAATTTTGTATGTATTTTTCAGCTTCTACTCTTTTACGGTTACTTGATATGCATATTCATCATCTGAACTTTAATTATGATTATGTATAAAAAACACTTCCCCGTAGATGGCTATGTAGATTAAATAGTTTTCATTTGAAGTAATTCTCGTATATTATTTTTTCCTGCTCTACCTCTCATCCTAAAGATATGTACACCAAAAAATGTTTTATCATATGACTTTTGAATCCTCTTTTCTCACCGAAGAAAATTTTGCCCATATATATATTCTTTTCTTACATGCAGTTCATCTCTTTATAGAAAAGTGCCTCAAGAGTAGATAACTTTAGCCATTCCGTCCAAATGTGATCACAAAAGGCTCCGTAATGTCCATTCCGCGCATTTCCAATCTCTTTCCAGGAAGCAACATGCTTTTCAGGAACCGAATAACATTCTTTTTTGCCTTAGAATTCTGATGTTTAATTTTGTAAATTTTGTCTGGAAATGAGTCTTCGGGTTCAAACACTCTCTTATAAGTATTAACTTTCGCCATAAACATTTTGAGTAATTAACACTTCTAACAACTTTTGTGTACCTGTCTATATGATTGAATGAAATACGTTCAATACTTATGAAATAATTAATATGTACGGTATGTGCATGGTTGTGCGTGTGTGCTAACACTTATATAACACAAAAAAATGAAAGTTTTTATTATTTTGGGTTTCCCTTCGATAATTGCTATAAATAGTGTAATAATTCTTCAACCTTCAAAGCAGTTATAGAATGGCATTTATATTTCCTACAATAGTGTTTGGAACGAACCGTAGATTTTATTAGTGGGCGGACACATTGCCCATTCAGCGTATTTTGTGTGTGAGAAGCATGAGTACGTTACGGAACTCAGCGTGGACGACACCAGAAGAGTCATGAATGACTAAATTTTAGCTTCTGATTCACAAATTTGCTCATAATCCAAAGAAATAATGAGATTATCAAGGAAGCCATTAAGCTTATTATATATTTGTAACTAGCCATGCTCGTTGCTTATCTTGTGAAGTGTTTATTCCTTGATTTGTCAATGCAAGTTTGAAAATCTCGGGGAGCGTTTGGGAGTAATGATGTTTCTGATTTATTTATTGATAGCTTTTATTCAAAATGGTCGGGAGGACCTCAAAGACAACCCAAGATAGGGGAGACCATCCACTGGAGAAAAAAAAAATAGAATTAGGTTGTCGGATCACTATTGATGGAATTGATAATGAGGTTGATATCTCGACTTATAAAAAACGAAGAGTCATTGTCTGTCTTAGAGAATTGCAAAGATATAGGAGAATATAATCAGACATCGAAAAACTACCGAGGATGTTATTTCTAGGAATTGGTAACTTGGAACTATACCATTAAATCTTACGGTCCCTTTGAGGAATGTTTGTGTCTTTTTATTCACATGGTTTCAAAAGGGGTTGATATAGAGAGAGAGAGAGAGAGAGAGAGAGAGAGAGAGAGAGAGAGAGAGAGAGAGAGAGAGAGAGAGAGAGAGATAGAACGACTCTTCTTTCATACATTGATTAAACAAATTGTGAGGAGTTTCAGTTGAGTTATTCTTTTGACGTGTGGTCGAGGTTTTTATTCCACAATTGAAGTTGTGTATTCGCTTGGGAGAGCTTGTTTGTTTTTGCGAAAGATGTCTGAGAAATTATTCATGGACTACTAAATAGCATCATCACAACTTTGAAATAAATTGTTATAGGTTATGAGATGATTTGTTAATGCCTCTTGTTGTGAAGAGTCCAGATATTTTGTTGGAGCTATTTCTATTTTCTAATCTGAGTAAAAGACACATACATTAAAAACGGAAAAACGTTGAAAGACCTTCATGACATTTTGAGCTCTTCGGAATTAGAACGCTATTTTTTTTTTTCTTCCCAAACCATAAATGCATTTTCGGGCGGTAGTTTTCGACATAATGGATTCCCTTTGGTAGGGTGAAAAAGAATGCATGAAATTGAAGGAAAAAGAACAAACGAGGATGGGAATATATTTATATATATATAAATATATATATATATATATATATATATATATATGTGTGTGTGTGTGTGTGTGTGTATATATATATATATATATTATATATATATATATATATATATATATATATATATATATATATAGTGTGTATTCTTAAAAATATATACCTATTGTAGAAAAGTTTACTCATTGTGTTTTTCATTGTATTTATGCACTTGTAAAACGCCGATCTTTTATCATAGGGTAGCTGGGTATAAATTGATAATGTCAATGAAATATGTCTACGTCTAAACGATATATTTAGATTTTCTGCGAAAATTAAAATTTTTCTTTTTATTTCTAAAACTGAGGATGAAGCCATATCCGTTTCCTCTGAGGTGATATGTTGGAAGGAATATAGATGAAAGGTCACTTAAATTGAACTGTCAAGAGAAGACTCTTTTGAACATATAATCTGAACTGAACGGCTTGCTATAAGGAAACATTGTGATTCTAAAGCTCTACAAACAAGTTTAGCAGGGTTATCTATTCTATTCTAGTTAAGATGCAATAAACTAACATCTGCAGTACTGTAGTTCCGTTATTTTGAAAAGCGGAATTATATTTTATAACTACAACACATTAGGGTTACAGTATTTGAAATTTAAAGGTTTTCAACATGTATAACTTCTAAGGTCTGAGAAAGTTTCATAAATGGAAGGAAACGTTTCTTATAAATTGTGGTTTATAGGAGGAAGACCAACAAACCAGAGAATTGACTGCTATTTATGCAAGAGTTTTTATTTTTTTAACTAAAGTCTTTTCGGAATGTTATTACAAATTCTATTCTCAGATGGAGACGGAAATAACAGAGAGAAAATTTTTGAAATGAACTGACCACTTTGTTTTCCGTTCGACGTCAAAGGAAAACCTTTTTCTTGTGTAAACAATCAAAATAGAGCACAGACGATTAAAGTTTATTGAAACTGCAACGAATCTTAGCGAGGCTTGATTCCTCATTATAGTTGATGCTCAGGTTTTAGAGAATCTCTCGACCTACAATTACCGAAACAATTGCAAAACTGATCTGCATTTGAACCTTATCTCGATGGTAATGATCATGGAAATAATGATGATAATGATTTAACCCTATCTTTTATTTTCAGCGTTTTCATTGATCAAAATTATTCCTGAGTATTTTTTGCTTTGGTCAGAGTCATTCGATAATGATAATGATGGCGCAATCCTTCCAGAGTAATCTCAAAATAATTATGCACGTTTATATGTTTGAAAACACATTGCAAAATTATTCCTGAGGATTTTTCCTGTTTTCCTCAAATCCATTGATAGTTATCCCTTAATGAGGACAATACAGCTTTGAAGGATTCAGTCTCAACATCCCAAATTACCAGAGACGTTTCCTTTTTTATTTTTTCACTTTACATGCATTGACGAGAAATTTCAATTCATGATTTTCGGAGAGAAGCTAACGATTAGGGAG
>NC_090727.1:4044780-4049780 GCF_036898095.1 Palaemon carinicauda | reverse complement strand
TTGAGTAAAATTACGGTCGCCTGTATTTTCCTGAAATACGGCTGAGAACAGTATAATCTCGTTGGATAATCTCATGTAAAGTGTCCCAGAATAGCTTAAGTTCACTAGGAAACTTAGGTGAGAAGACATTCAAGTGCAACTTACAACTCGGACGTTGTCAACTAGAACTATACTCAATTTTTTTAATGAGGTGCATTTGCACTGACTTGCAGCGGTGCCCTTTTAGCTCGGAAAAGTTTCCTGCTATCTGATTGGTTAGAATTATCTTGTCCAACCAATCAGCAAGCGGGAAACTTTTCCGATATAAAAGGGCACCCCTGCGAGTCGGTGCAAATCTGCCTAGCTTAAAAGAATTGACTGTATTGTGTTTGTGTGTGCGCGCGCACGAGCGCCTCGTTTGAGAGACTCAAGTTTTAGAGGTATTGTGTTCTCGTTATATATTGTAAAGTTACGAAAATATGAGGTGTTCATGTGACACAAATTCCCTAATAAATTTTCTTGTATTAGACATATTGAAATTTGTCAATTATTTTGCAGTCGCATCAACGTCAAGCTTTAAAAGCTAAATCTAAACTGAATTTCAATATGCATTTTTTTCTGTCTCATCATATGGTTTTTAAGAATTTCTCTATAGATACTGTTTATCTGTTTTAATTTCATATCCATGCATGGGTAAATTAGCACGAAATAATAACGTTCCCATTATGTAATGTAAAACACATATATAAGAGACTTTGATAACTTGCAATTGACTCGTTCAATTTTATCTTTGGAATTTTTAAAGTATTTATTTTTGAAAGTATTATAGTTTTCTTTAGCTGATACTTCGTATAAATTCAGGGGGAATTGGAGATAACTTTGATTGTCGAAGCTGATTGTCTTGATACGTATGGATACCAAAGAAAGGGCTAAAGCGTTTCTTCCCTTTCGAAGAGGCATAAAATTAATAGAAAATATTTTTTTTTTTTAATCATTCACTAGGAAGGAATTGTTAATCAGTGGAACGCTTAAATTCTTTTTTGAAATAAAAAAAAGGCTAAGAAATAGACGACTCTCTCTCTCTCTCTCTCTCTCTCTCTCTCTCTCTCTCTCTCTCTCTCTGCATATTTACGCGTATCATGGATACGCAAAGATAAAAAAAGACTTTACGCCATTCTCGTCTCGTCTCTCGATCCCAAGTCTGTTGTAGGGAGTTAGTTACGTTTGTGTACCCCGTAAGGTGTACTGTAGGCACTAAAGGGTAGTTGTAGTTCACCCTCACGCTTCATTTATTTCGTCTTGCTGTTCAACCTCTTTAACTCTTTCCTTCATATTGAAGAGTTTTCCTCCAGTTGCAGTTCGACGCTGAATGGTCTCTGTAGCTTGGAATTTGAGTAAAATTCCATGAATGAATTCTATCAATTCCATAACATTCATATTAAAAGAGTTTTAGTCGTAAAAATGCAATTACTGACATCAAACATGTAGTGTTCGTTACTGGATTGGCGCTGCTATGTTATTATTGTTAAAATGGTAAAAGTAGAATACAGCAGCGTGGATTATGGGGCTTTGGAGTTCTTGTTACAACATGCAACGATGGTGCTACATAATGGAAGATAACAAAACAGAGGGTGAATTATTAAGATGATCGTTTTCCTATCCAGCAATGTAGGATGTGTTGGTATTAAACAACGGTTAAAGAGGATGTTGATATGGAGATGAAACTGGTGTGCACTGGACAGAGGCAGAACAGAACGCTGGAAAGGGTGTTAATTTTGGTAACCTTGGATATGACCTTCGTTTCGTTATTAGCATGAATAGTAATGTGTATTTCACTCCAACAGTTTAATTCAGCGGTTTGATATGCAAACGAACGAATTTCTGAGGAACTTTCCTTAATAACAAGACCATTTTTTGCTTTTATTGTAAATGGGAAGCTAATGCCTTTCTCTGATATAATAATACGCTATATACAAAATGTTCTCATAAAGACAGGCATTAATCAGTAGTTGCTAATCTAAGCCACTGTTAGATACATCACAGATTTTAGTAAATTTTTTAATTGAGTAATCAATTTTTAAATTTTTTCGAATATTGTAAAGGCGTATACAGTTTTTCTGTTTATTTTACTGATTCGGGTTGCAAAAATCCTTTTTTTTTTCTTCTTTGATAAAGTGAATCTTCATGACCAGATGCTTAAACATTCCCTGTCAAATCCAAACAAATTAATCTTTTCCCATTGTTCCCTTCCCTTCATACGATCTGCATGCACGTAAGCACCATACTTACTTGTCTATCGTTTTTCTAATAAGCTGCAGTTCTTGTAGTAAGCCTAATTTCCTTAATTAGATATGCCATAAAGTGATTATACGACCGCAGCTGATGGCACAAGGTGCGGAACTCGTAGTATTAGCTGTGGTCATATAATCAGATTTTGGTCCAGTTATCAGTGATATTTGTTGTAATAAGCATATTCCGGTAAAATCCGTGTTTTATGTAATCCTTGTTTTTATGATTCGGGTGTAATTTATTGTAATGAAACATACTGATCGGAGTAAGTCTTTGTAAAAACCTCACATTTCTTGAAAAGATATATAGGAAGATGCTTTTAGGTATTAGGAAACAAGACTCCTCTTCCGATACCCTTGAATTGTCTTGGTTTTGTTATCTGAGAATCAAACTTGAAGTATTGCTCGAGACTGTATTCCTTTTTATCTAAAGGACAAAGAGGATTAGGGAAAACTTGTGAAAACTCAAAGGTAAAGAGTGGAGTTGAATAACTTTGTCAGAAGCATCGTTCATATCCCTTTTTTGTTCGCTCATTTTGTAAAAGATTACAATTGAAGGACTCCAGGGGCCTTTTTAATCATTTGAAGGACATCTTTACTGAAGGAAAAATCCGTATTGCTAAATATTTTTTGGAGATCAAGTTCACTGGAGCTCCTTGAGATATTTCGAAAGTGTTATTACCTGGAGGTCATGAGAAAATGGAAATGAATCGTGTGATCCTGACACACAGATATATATGTATGTATGTATATAAATGAAAGAACATTATTTAAGTATTTAAAGTGATATTTTACTGTTTCTTATTAGTGGGATACGTTTTTTTTTATCATAGAATAGCATCACAATACCATAATTTAATAAATTCAAAACTTTCAGTTTCTTGTATATTAGCTTTGAATTTTTTTTAAAAACAATTGTTTTTTTTTATAACCTCATTTCTTTCAAGAGGTAACTTCTGATTATATATTGACATAAACCCATTCTTATTCATATCCAGTACTTTACTAGAGATTAGGATTTGGCTTTTCCGGTTCTTATGCCTTTTATGAAATACTTTTTCTGGGCCCATGTGAGAAAATAAAAATGCACACTAATGGAGATTTCTCTCTCTCTCTCTCTCTCTCTCTCTCTCTCTCTCTCTCTCTCTCTCTCTCTCTCTCTCTCTCTCTCTCTCTCTCCTGCTGGAATTATAATTATAATGAGTGAATTTTAAGCATGACTTTATTATTAACCCACTACTGCAAGCTTCTTTGGTACTTTGAAACATTTCACGATGGTTTTACCGCCGACTTTGGATATTCGCTAATATGCTATACCACCGTTAGGTCCAAATCCGGTCTTATGTTGTTAGTGGTAACTTTATTGCCAGAGAAATTTCCCCAATTAGGTCTTGTTATACCTTTGTGGAACCTCAACTTGAAATAGTAGCATCTTACAGAAGCTCAGGATGTTGCTAAGGTCCCGAGGCCTCTTGGACGTGGCTTGAACGTCATTATTCAGGATTGCCGTTAGTCACTACAAGTTTGGCCAGGATTGTAATAAATGATGGAACACTACTTTTATTTACAATTCGGTTATGAGATCAAATTCCTTATGTATAATGAATATTGCTCATATTTTTTACGCATTACTTTTGTGGTAAACCAATTCTCATGTCTGTAATATAAACTACTACTACTTCTTCTTCTTCTTCTTCTTCTTCTTCTTCTTCTTCTTCTTCTTCTTATTACCCAGTCCTAGATTAGATAATGATTGAGTCTATTGACTTGTAATCATTACTCTTGCTGCCGGCCTTGCTCGCTAGCTGGAGGGGGATGATTTTCTGTGGTTAGATCGCATCAGTATGCATTAGGACCTCGGAAGGACCCAGAGTTATAGTGCCATTTTATAAGGTGAAGTACACGATCCCCTGGGTAAAGATGTTCAGTGGGTTACAGTTATATTAAACTGAAATATTATATCCGTGAGATAATTCTTCCGATGCCACCGTTTAATTCGCATGGTATGCCAATATTAGAGTATTTATTAAGTGCTTTTATTATAAACTAGCGTACGTGGCTCTTCAAAAATGACTTAAATATTTAGTCAGATATGCACACACACATATTCAAGTCTTCCCATCTCCTCCTCCTTTCTTAACTACAACCCCTCTCATCGGGATATGACTACCTCCCCTCCCCCTATCCAAGGCATGGTGAGAGATCGAGTGCTGAGCATTACCGAATATATATATATATATATATATATATATATATATATATATATATATATCAAATAAGCCATATATTTTTATACATTAATGTCTGGATTCCCTTAACGACCTCGGGATCAGAGCCCCAGGCAAAATCACACAAAGACAACAGCTTCTGACCGGCCGGGAGTCGAACCCTGGTCCTGGAAACTTGTATGAACAGTGACTTACCACTTGGCCACGAAGAAAGATAAAAGTCAATGATAATTCTTCTGTACATATACCTGTCGAATTCAGATTTTTTATACTTAGAATTGAAATCAACCCATCTTCACCCTCGTAGCCAATTGGTATGTTTGTAACTTGGCATTCGATTAATGATGAATTTTGCACATTTAGACGTGTGATCCCGAGGTCGTTAAGAGAATCCAGACATCAAAGTATAAAATATATATGGCTTATTTGAATATGAAAAACACGTCTAAATGTGCAAAATTTATATATATATATATATATATATATGTATATATATATATATATA
>NC_090727.1:4012280-4039780 GCF_036898095.1 Palaemon carinicauda | reverse complement strand
AGTTTAATTTTTGTTCATTTTTTTATCATGAATTATTGCGGCTCATTTTGTTGGGAAAAGGTAAAATCAAAGTGTGGAGATATAAAAAATAGGATGAGATTGAAGTTTTAAGATATATTTGTTGATGTCGTTGTATATAATTGTTTTTTACAATGTTGATGACAAAATGTTAAAAGAAATGCTGTTGAGCTCCACTGAAGAGGCAGGGTCAATTTTTGAAAAAAAGTTTTAATTTTTTCGTCTATATAATCTTTACCTTTTCTTTCGATTTATCTAGTTTTGTTAGTGCAATTCACTTCAATATTGATACTATTGATAATAATAATAATGAAGAATGAGGACAATTATATTGTGCTTTCCATCTTCCCCAAAATTCTGAAATATGATAAGAGCCCTTCTCTGCCATTGCAACTTTAATATTCATTCTAGTCCAGCCTTGAAAGAAAAAGTTTTGAGTTGTAATCATAATCTCATAAACGCTAAAAATATCCTGGACATTATTTTTGCTGTATTCTACGCAACGTAGTTAAACTTATGTTAGAGCCTTTGCACTTCTGACGATGTGAAAAGTTCACCATAAATAAATGGTTTACGACAGCGCTACTTGCTTTTCATGTTTCATTTGATTCTTAGCATGCTTAGATTATGAAGAAACTATGAGGGATATTAAAATAGTATTGTTGTATGACCGAGTATGTATTTAGGGTGTATGTTGGGAATGAGTTTTGAGTGACTGAAAATTTTCTGAGTAGAAATTTAATCTATTCTACTTGCTGCCTTCAGACCTATCTATTCTTGCTCTCAAGGTATTTAAAGGTCAGACGGAAATCTTAGGGAAAAAGGAGAAAATATGCTGTAATTGATATAAAGAAAAGGGGAATATATGCTGTAATCGGTTTAGCACGATACTTCGATTCAGAAAGAGAGAAAATTTACCTACTCTGCTGGATTCATTACTAGAGTAATTAACACTGTTAATGTTGTGGTGTCATTTGCCAGTCTTAATTAAAAGGGAAATTTCATATTTTATTACTCTGAAATGGTTTGAATTTCTTATTACATTTCTAATTAAGCAATTATGCTCGTATTAATCGTATTAACAAGGAAAATAATTTCCTTGCAAGTAAGGGCGCATATTTTATTGGGAAAAGTTAACAAGACATGGTGAGTTGCTAAGAAAGCTTCCACAGAAAAGATTATACATTGATGATAAGGTTGAAATAGGAAAGCTATAGAAACACACTAATTGTAAAATCTGAATAAACAAAGATTGTATTTTTCGTGTAACTAAAGATATTCTGGTTTATGATATTCTACTCTCTTAGTATCATTCTCAATATATCATGTTCTTGTAACCTGTTTTGTTTTTCTGTACTTCACCTTAGTCGTTATATCCAGGTTTGGTAATAGCAAATATTGGCTTTTCTCATTTTTTCACGATATTAGGACATGTTCTTTGAAATTCGCATATTGGGTAGCTATAACCTGTACTAAAATTGTAAATTGGTCATCGTAAATTGTTCAGTTAATATCATACTACGTTCGTTATATCCTATTTGAAGTAATTTTCTTGTTTTACACTGTGTTCTTTTAATCTTGAAATGATATTGTTATAGCAAGTTTCTTAATAAAGTGTTTCATGGTGGTAATTATAAATTCGCTTTATAGTGTAAATATTTATGGGTGGGAATTCATAGTAGTTTAATGAATTTCTTGTTCATCGCCCATTCTGTAATAATAGATTTTATTGCTAAATGATGCATTGTATGTACAATTATTATGGTTTTCGTATTAAAAGACTTCTGCGAGCGCACCAAGGCTCTGTATCTGTTTCACAATATATATATTATATATACGTATGTATTAGTATATATAGATACATATTAGTATATGTATATATATATATATTATATATATATATATATATATATATAAATATATATATATATATATATATATATATATATATATATATATATATATATATATATATATATCACTGTATATTGTTTGGGCATGTGCATTATTACATTCACAAGGTTTAGATTTTGTTAGAATTGTTCTATTTTAGTTGCGAAGAGTGTCCCTGTTCCCACACCACCAGTTCTTAAAAAAGAAAGACAAATTTGATAAAAAGCGCATAAAAAATCATAAATGGAAAAGGGTGGTATGACAGTGTGACATCATTATTATTCAGCGGAAATCATTCTTCCTTAAAAAATAATATTCAATTTGACTTGCAAATAGAAGGGAATTGTTTCCATCGTTGCCAGAGGAAATCGAGTCTTTGCAACTTTCTGAAAGTGGCTTTGGGAAAATGCATTAGCGTCTGACATGAATATTGTTTTATTGTTGTTTTTATTGATTTAAGTTTTATCATTGGGTTTTAGGAGGAATAAATAGGTCAAAAGCCCTCATATGTAGCTTGTTTTGGTTCTTGGTTGAAATATATGCCAGGAATATTGATGATCTTGTTTCGCTAATGAAGAATTATGCATTGACACTTGAGTGAAAATAGAGGCAACAAAGGAATAAAAAAATCCCATTTATTTATAGCTAAGGAGAAAGATCGCCAATATTTTCATGGTTTTAGGGCCATTAGCGGATCTAATCTTTCAGGTAGCTATCTTAGATTTTTTGTGCTATATTGTGGTGTCCTTTGTTGCAATTGACTACTACCAACAAATTACCTTCTCGTATAATGACACTTCAGTATTTCTGGTATCTCATTTCTTATCGACATTGGTCATGCCCAAGAATCTGAATTGGCCCTTACATTCATCCTACATTTACTTTGACCGAATTTTTTATGGGTAAAATGTCTTTAGCCCCCATTGAAAACTCTGCTTCCAAAGCACTTCTATCCATTCAACATGCTTATACTGTCGTGGCCTTGAGGATTAATTGATACCAGACTAGTCGGATTTGAGTAATGAGAATAATACCTAGTTAATCGAAAGCAGATCATGTAAATGGCTTAGATTCTAATTATGAACTTGGGTACAAGTAATTAAATATTTTTCCACAATATTTCTTTCGGGTGAAATAATTAATAATGAGGCTGCGAAAGTAATTTATATTAATGATTTTACCAAAATAAATACTGTAGAATCCTTTTGAATTCCCTGTACCTAAGGTCATTATTTAAATCTATTTTCCAATAAGCCTGCATTATCCTATTTTTTTCTGTCCTTATTGTGGAACTGATGATGTAAATTACAAATACGAAAGTACTAGCTGCCAGCAAGTCATGTCAGTTTTCCTTTCGTGGCTATAATACATAAACACATAATATATGTGTATATGTAAATTTGTGTGTAGAGAGAGAGAGAGAGAGAGAGAGAGAGAGAGAGAGAGAGAGAGAGAGAGAGAGAGAGAGAGAGAGAGAATTTCACGTAACTTACAGTGGAGACGAATAGGTGTTTCATGTCACCATAGGTTACATGAAACCTTATGTGAGAGAGAGAGAGAGAGAGAGAGAGAGAGAGAGAGAGAGAGAGAGAGAGAGAGAGAGAGAGAGAGAGAGAGAGAGAGAGAGAGAATTTCATGTAACTTTTAATGGAGACTAATAGCTGTTTCATATCACCATAGGTTACATGAAACCTTATGAGAGAGAGGAGAGAGAGAGAGAGAGAGAGAGAGAGAGAGAGAGAGAGAGAGAGAGAGAGATTTTATTTTACTTTTCAAAGTACATAAAGGAATTGAAAGAAAAATGGCATTACATTGAATGAAGAAAGAGGAAAGAGCTATCCTTAGAAGGACGAAAAGGAGAGCTACATAATTCAGACACATTTCTCTGAGAGTACCCATACCAGTTGTTTTTTGCGCCCTTACTATGTAATTGGCAGTGTGTCACTGAAATGAGATGTTATATTATTCATACTATTCCATTACGAAATCTATGCAGGCCTTAGGCTAATATATTATACAGGAAAGGAAAGTCTCTAGGTAAAACATCGCCGGTATCTACTAACATTAGATGGAGCATTTAAGAATTCAGGGTGCTTTACGGCCAGAAAAGTGAGGGACTGAAAAAAGAAACTGGCGTTTTTATCCTGTGTAATTCTGTTATCTTGGAATATTTTTTTCCTAATACTGTATTCAAGAGGAAAGTCTGCCTGGAACACGCCCTGGCTTCTCTTGGCATTTTTCTTGCCTGAAGTCTCGTATTCCCTAGATGCCAATGATATATGGAACAATTAAACCTTTTCCTTGTTTTATTATACCATGTTTTATTTTACAATTCCAAATAAATGTAACTTCATTAGAGAAATTTTCTTTGCAATATTTTGTAATTTTCTAGTTCGGGTATATAATATATTTATTACACTAACGAAATAGTTTGAATTCCACTGACGCGTATTACCTCCGCCAACGAAGTGGGAAGGAAGTTATGTTTTACCTCCTGTTTGTGTTTGTTTGTGTATGTGTTTGTTAGTGAACACCTTTCTGGTCACAGTTTTAATTGTAGAGTAATGAAACTTGCAGGGATTAACTGTTTTGTAAAAAAGCTAGAAAGGATTGAATTTTGGAAGGTCAAGGTCATGGTCAAGCAAAATGTCCAATTCACGTAATCAGTCATAAGTTGCGCATCGTTGTCACAGAGACTTCAAATTCGGTTCATATTTGAGTGTATGAAAATCCCCGCCAATTAATACATGTTAAAGTCAAAGGTCAAGGTCGAGCAAAAGATCGAGAAAAAAAACTGCCGCTACGGAGGCCTGCACTCTATTGAGTGCCCCTCTAGTTAATCTTTAGTTGACCAATGATATGATAGAACATTGTCTAAGATCTAAGACTATATTCATTAGTACCCTTTTTTTCATGCAATTTATGAGCGTATGAAATGAAAAATTTCTTCAGAATATATTTAAACAAAATCTAGGTAGAGCTGGATATCGCGTGGCACCAGCTAAACTAATTGTTGAGGATCTTGGTTTAAATTTTACATTATTTTGTGTACGGACGGGTTTCTTACGCTGTGGTATTTTTCATAATACCGAACGCGGATGGGTGAGACTGTCCTTGTCATTGAATATTATACACACGCATGTACATATATGTGTGTGTATATATATGTATATATATACATACATATATATATATGTATATATATATATATATATATATATGTAAGTATATATATATATATATATATATGTAAGTATATATATATATATATATATATATATATATATATATATATCACAAACTCTCGCACACACACACACACACACACATATATATATATATATATATGTATGTATGTATATGTATGTATATATATATGTATATATATATGTATATACATATACAATATATACATATATATATATATATATATATATGTATATATGTATATATATGTATATATATATATATATATATATATATATATATATATATATATGTGTGTGTGTGTGTGTGTGTGTGTGCATATGTGTGTGTATGTATGTCTTTGTTAGTGAGCAAACAAATGTTGTTAAACGTTTCATCTTTGCCATTATGGAAATATTATTTAACACTCCTCCTTCACATTGTTTGTATAATTCTCAACACCGTAATAAATGATATCCACAGTAGTGTAACAGTGCTCCATGAAGGATCTGTCCGGCACATCCTCCTGGAAACAATTGAGAAATAGAGTAAGGAATCATTAAATGTAAAAAAAAAAAAAAATTATTTGCATAAGATGTTGGAGTTTCTAGGAAGAATAATATCCCCTATAAGGGAAAAAATATATTCATTTTATTTCTTGCTATAGAAAATTAATTTATTTTTATTGCATTTATGTTTGAATAAAACTTTTTTTTTTCTTTTTTTTTTTTTGAATACTTTGAACAATGTCGTGAAATTATTCGGATGCAGAATGAAAATTTCTAATTGTAGAATTCCATTCTCTCGCCTGTAATTGGGTTTTTTAAAATCTCAGTTGTCAATATATCCGTTTTATAGATCACAATTTTTTGTTCCGTTTTCTCTAAAAATATATTTTTGATCATCTGAAATTGCTTTTCCACAAATATTGGAAACCCATAGAGTATTTCATACGAGCTTTATTAACTTATTGAATTTACATGAGGTGTCTTGTGTATAGATAATATGTAATATTATGTTGTACAGAAATTACATTACCTACAATTTATAGTCATTTATGTAATTTCACTTATTATTTTGTAGAAGAATAATATTTATGTTTCCATTTATCTTTTCACATTGTAAAACCACTATTTCATTGCTGTCTGGCAACAATGTGATCATATGTGTCAACACTGTTTTTCTTTCGGCCACATGCATTGTCAGTAGTTGTCCAGTGGTCACTGTTGTGACAGGCATGGAGCTGCCTCCCACTGCTTTCACGTTGATGTCCGTATATCAGATTTTAAAGAACCTACAAGTTTCATTTGTCACCTCTCATTCCATTCCTTGCATGGACGTACCTGGCACCATCACACACAACTTGCATTTATCAGGAAGTTCAGTTTATCATAAAACACAACTAGATAAGTAAACAAATCAATAATTAATTCCTTTTTACTGGCTGACATTTAAATTTTAGTTTCCTTATTTTCGTTGTAATATATCCCAACTGATAAGCCTACCGAGGACAATCACAAGTTTTGTTTGATCTTTGTAAGTAACTTAACTAAACTAATATAAAGAATACATTTACTTGTGAAAAACAGACACGTTCTTGATTGCCCAGTTATATAGATCTTAGAACTCGCAATACAATCCTATACATTATCCCTATTTGAAGTAATGCCGTTCACTCTCTCTCTCTCTCTCTCTCTCTCTCTCTCTCTCTCTCTCTCTCTCTCTCCTACATTAGTATTCCCTGAAGACCTGCTTATCTAACCGTTTCCAAGGATATTTTGTCCCCACAAAAATCTGATAAACGTTGGGGCGGTTATGAGGACTTATTAGATGGCCATTGGGTGCTATTGCAAGTCCATCCAGCCCAACGTAATGAGGGATATCACCATCTTGGGACTAGACTTCTGTAACATTCTCTCTCTCTCTCTCTCTCTCTCTCTCTCTCTCTCTCTCTCTCTCTCTCTCTCTCTCTCTCTCTCTCTCTCTCTCTGTTTTAGATTCATAGCGTATTTCATCTGAATCCTTATCGTCATCATAAAATTGAGAAGCTTGTGCCTCGTTTACCCTCGCCAATTAAGTTGCGAAGGTTATGTTTTGATAGGCGTATATTTGTTTTTATGTCTGTGTGTGTGTTTGTGGTTCTCATAACTCCAAAACTATGTGACCAAATCTTAGATTTTGTGGTATGATTGGCCATGATCCAAGGACAATTTGAGTAGATTTTGGGAGTGATTGGGTTAAAAGTCAAGGCCAAGGTCACGAAAGGGTCAAAAACGTCTTTTTGCCATTTTGTGGCAATGAATTACAATAAATATAGACATGTATCAAAACGAAAATCATATGCAGTGTATTTACTTATTAGAAATCTTCGATTTTCCGAATTGATTCCTTTGCTATTTTTCAAGTTTATGCAGATATGGACATCATTATCTCATCCTAGAAATTAGAAACTGCTTTCTGGCATGTGCTACATCAATATATGTTGTGTCTCTACTAGTCCTAAGGAGATTATATATATATATATATATATATATATATATATATATATATATATATATATATATATTCAAATAAGCCATATATTATTTTATACATTAATGTCTGGATTCTCTTAATGTCCTCGGGATCAGAGCCCCAGGCGAAATCACACAAAGACAAGAGCTTCTGACTGGCCGGGAGTCGAACCCTGGTCCGGCAAGCTTGTATAGATAGTGACTTACCACTTGACCAAGTGGTAAGTCACTGTCTACACAAGCTTGACTCCCGGCCGATCACAAGCTCTTGTTTCTATGTGATTTCGTCTGGGGCTCTGATCCCGAGGTCGTTAAGAGAATCCAGACATTAATGTATAAAAAATATATATGGCTTATTTGAATATGAAAAAAGCACGTCTAGATGTGCAAAAAATTTATTATATATATATATATATATACATATATATATATATATATATATATATATATATATATATATATATATATATATATATATATATATATATATATATACTGAATTATGCAAATTGCGCTTGAAAATAGGCTAGATCATTTTTTATTGTATTGTGTGAGTGGGCGTGTTAAGATGTGCTTGTGTTTGTGTGTTTGTACATCTTTTTCCAACGCCATCTGGGGAGCTCAATATTGGTTGACCTTTGCCTGAAAGAAATTTATTTGGTTTTCTCAGCTTTTGCCACTGAATTGTTGTTGGAAGACATTATTGTCAATCCCTTGTTTTCGTTACCCAAGAAAACAACGATAACGCTCTAAGGATTTATTGATTAAACAACAAAGTTTGTGAAAGAACTTTGGAGAATTTAAAGCTTGAAGGCGAAATTCGTGTGTGTGATTGGGAAATTAAATTTCCGCTACGAACAAGAATAAAAAAAAACAGACAAATAAATCGAAAGGTCTGAAATTTACTCGGCTGAGAAATCCCTTTACAGAATCTCAAAAGTCTGTGTGTGCTACCGGGTAATCATTTGCAATTTTCAAGTTTCCAGCATTTTCCCCCAACGCTGCTGAAGTACATCCTTTCTTCAAACATTCCTGGGTCTACCCGTAATCCTTTGTTTTTCTTTCGGATCACAAAATACCCGCTTTACCAATTTTACAAAACCCAAGCTGCCTTTTTGGCCCACTTACTCTGGCACATTTCCATGGTTCTATCATCATTTGAAAACATTTTATACTTACACTGTTTATTTTTCCTTCTATACAATTTATTACACATTTTCAATGGCATACTTAATATTTCCTCACCACTACACACTAAAACTGTTTTCTCCGCAAACATTAATTTTTATTAACTCTTTTGAATGATTGTATCCTATCAAAGCCGGATAAGTAACAGGGGCTGTTATGCTTATTAATTTGCTGCATCATTTGTAACTTTTGTCATCTGTTTGTATATAAACCTCATTTGCATGTTTCCTTTAATACCTCTCACAGTTGGTACTTGTTTGTTTACCAGCAACTAAAAAACTAAAACAGTTTTCTTAACTTTGTTTAGCTATTCAGAACTTCACCATACAATCATGGTGCTCTTCATATTGAAACTATTATCCCATGTTAGTTCTGTGATATATATATATATATATATATATATATATATATATATATATACATTTGTATATATATATATATTATATATATAATATATATATATATATATATATAATGTATATACATGGGTATATATATAATATATATGCATATATAAATGTGTATATATATATATATATATATATATGTTTATATATATGTATATATATATATATATATATATGTATATATATATATGTGTATATATATATATATATATATATATATATCCAACTTGCCTGATTTTAGATCTTATATTTAACAGTTATGTGGCAACATTAGATCAAAGACAGACATTCCCAGGTTAAAACAGCACTTTTAATGTTAAACATTCCATTGTTCAACCATACTTACATTATAATTGCACTGATTAAGGAAACCATAGCCTTAAAAATTAAATGAGTTTATCTATCGTACCTTCTTGCAATGATATATATTTTTTAATTGAAATCGTTGACTTCTAGAAAAAGGTGCTATTTTCACAGCGTTTGTTACGCAGTAATAATTTCTAATTAGATTGTGTAATGCAGCGCTAAGCACTTCCCTATTCACGTATCACGACTTTTGTTTGCATTTGCTTATTCTTAACGCCTCGAATGGGCCTTATAATTATCAGTTTTGTCCCATATTCTTTCATGAACATAGTTGGCCTTTTGATTTTATTTGTTTGTCTTGTTAGTTCTTGAATATTTCTTTCCCTGTTACGAAATCAGACAGACTCACTCTCTCTCTCTCTCTCTCTCTCTCTCTCTCTCTCTCTCTCTCTCTCTCTCTCTCTCTCTCTCTCTCTCTCGGAAAAAAAATGAGCTTTCTATCAGAACAGGGAATTGGAGACAAGACATTCTTGTTTATGGGCCAAGTCTTGCAGCAGCCGGAGGAAACTAGTTACCGTTCGTGGGTTCACTGGGGAAATTAAAATGTCATTTTTGTTTTCTTTTTACTCCGGCCTATTTGGGCCAGGAAAATGCATTTTCAGCTTAGCGATAAACACGCTGTGAGGTCAGTCACAAGGGTTTAGATTTGTTACCAGAGCAGTGCCAGGAAATACAACAGAGAGCGCAGTGGTGATGAACGAATGAGATCAGAATGTTGCTTAAGCATATGGTATTTTCGTTATAAACTACAATTGTGCGATTTATATATATATATATATATATATATATATATGTATATATGTATATATATGTGTATATATATATATATATATATATATATATATACTGACTAAATCCACAGAGGATTCATTGGAGTAGAAGCATAAAAGACATCTCGTCTATCGCCTTAAACCCAATTCATCATCACCCTATTGCCAGTGACTTCATCTGCAAATCAGACAATGGCTAGGGTGAGTAAAATTTCGTAATTAAATCACCCGAAATTTCATATAGAAATCAGACTCTATATCAGTTTAGTGGGATCGGTGTTACTGTTAGGATATGAGCTATGATATGACAATTAGACAATCTCCAACAGGATTAGTAGATTTGAGAATAAAGCTCTCGGAAGAATGTTGGGAGTTGAATTGCAGGACAGGATTAGAAATGAAACTAAAAGAAGATTACCCGAGTGCCAAATGTGGATGAGATCATGTTGAGGGGTAGATGGAGATGGTTTGGTCATGCTCTTCGGACTCCCCAAGATAGATTAGTATCATAAGGTACTAGTAGAGTTGGAAGGCCCAGACCTATATGGATGAGGACTATGAAGCGTGAAGTTGGAGATGAAGAATTGTGAAGTTTTGAATAGAAAGAGCAAGGTAGAGACGACTGGGGAAATCTAACCGAGACCCTTTGTGTCTATAGGCGTAGGAGGAGGTGATGATGATATAAGAAAACGATATTGTTTTCTTACCAGCTTCCAAGGATGCGTTAGCCTACTCTGATTTGTATTTTTTTTTTTTTTTATTAAATTCTTTTTCTTAGATATATAAAAGAATTGAACTGGTCATTGATTTCTAGATAAATTGACAAGAAACTTAAGTACTTTAGGTATTTGAATTATCGGTAATTTACTGATAGTTGAGAAGAAAAGTATACAAATAGCAAATGTAGGAAAAGACTCCGAGATGGTCGTTCAATCTAGGGAATGTATGTAATAAGAATACACAGAAAGAGTGAAGTAGCACAAAGTGCAAATTTGTGTCCGTTGATTTACAACAAATGGATAGTTTTATATTTTATGACATGTGATATTGTATTAAGATAATAAGATAACTACATTCAACTAATATTCAGGAACTTATTATCGTAGATTTTCGTCGACCAGAAACATTTTCATGTCGATATTAAAACGAAATCTTGATGGTTAAAAGGGAATAAATCATTCATTCAGACTCAGTGTGAAGTTTTTTAATTTGGTAACCTAAGTCAGCAGTTATAAGGCTTATTTATTTTCGGGCTTCGGTTTCTCAGTTCAGGAACAATCTAAGTAAGTCAGAGTAATCTACTTTCCTTGCCCTAATCAAATGAAATTGAGCAAAAGCTAGATTTGATTCAGTGTCTAAATTAGTTACTTGTTTAACAACTATGTAGTCAACTTAACAGTAAAAATTTCATCAAAGTTCACACGTGACATATCGCTTGATCCAGCTTCCAAATAGAAGTCACCCCTAAAAAAATAAATAAATAAATAAATAGATAAAAATCATTTGGGCAAAAATGAAAATGGTAAGACCAGCTCCAGTCCCCGAATACAGGAGGACGACTTGGATTCGGTTTCTCACCAGTGTCACGCAATGGGCCAACGAGGAAGAGAAGTCATTTATTTCTCTTTCCTTTCTTATCGCTGGAGAAAAGTATTCATCATTAAAACAAGAGAAAATAAATCATCGTAAATTTGTTATTTTATTGTTTTTTGCCATGTATATTTGCTTCTAATCCTCACATTTTTTTGTAATGGCTTTATTGCTTTTCGGAGAGAGAGAGAGAGAGAGAGAGGAGAGAGAGAGAGAGAGAGAGAGAGAGAGAGAGAGAGAGAGAGAGACCAAATCGATCTTTCAGGATATAGCATCCATTCGTATGTGGATGAGGTTGGTCTTGTAAATCTTCAACGCCCTTCCACGTTCATAACCGATAAGACAGACAAGAACTGATAAAACATAAATAGAAAGACAGATAAGGATGAAAGAATACACTACAGAAAATAAGGAAATAAGAATAACTTGAAAAGCTTAAATAACACAAAATACACAATAATTGTTTATACCATATGAAATCCTTATTTCCTTAATACCTTGATTGACACCTATTTCTGTGTAGCACTTCCCCTATTACAATTGCTTTATTTCCCTGTTTCATCCCCTTTTCTCTCCTCTCCCCCGCAGAGATTCGGACAGCTGGATACTACTCATTCTTCTCCCCAATCTTTGTGGGTGCCAGAAATTGCAGCATCCAAGCCACCATGACACAGGGTTTCGTTTTGTATTTCAGATGGGTTTCCTAATATTCCTCTCTGAGAGAATTTAGTTTTCTTTTGTGAAAAGCTGCGACTCGAAAAGAAAAGTTTTCATTTTGTTCACGTCGAGTTTAGGGTTGTGTGACTTTTTATGAAAACGAGAGCGAGCAAATGCGATGCTATTTATTAGTTGGGATTCTTTAGGTATAATGTTGCATTTTATTATTATGCCCTCTCTCTCTCTCTCTCTCTCTCTCTCTCTCTCTCTCTCTCTCTCTCTCTCCTCTCTCTCTCTCTCTCTCTCTCTCTCTGTATGTATATATATACATACATATATATATATATATATATATATATATATATATATATATATATAATGTGTGTGTGTGTATATGTACACACACATATATATATGTGTGTGTATATGTACACACACACATATATATGTGTGTATATATATATATATATATATATATATATATATATATATATATATATATATATATATAATGTATATACATATGTGATGTATTATGGGGCAAAATTATTTCCTTATTAAGCATCACCTCAATATTATTTTTAATTAATATAAGTTAATCAGTCATTTATATCAGTCCAATAATTTTTTTTATATTTAGACCGTCAAGAGAGTGGGTGCAGGTAAGATGCAGTTTAGCTCCTTAACTTTACTGGTGAACTTAGTGAACAACGATTTTACAATGATCTTCTACATCTTTAAATCAATATAAATCTCCGACGGGAACATTTAGTCTTGAAGACTGGAGGCTGCAACCGTAGACTTCTGCACTTCGGCTAATCACTTCAGCATTCGATATGCGAAATCCATGAGTCCCCTGATGTGGGCAAATAGGGGATCGTTTCTTCAACAGGTGTCCACTCGTCAACACTCGTCGGGGGTAATTTTACCTACATTGTAGATAATTTGTCACCTCCCGGTTGAAAGTTAGATTGGTGGCAGAAAGGGAACTTTGTCCCATCGTCGTCCTTCTTTGGACACTTAGAAAATTTTCTTGTGGTTAACTTGACGTTAAGTAAGTGCCCGCCAACTCGGCACTTGGTGTGGGGCTTCACCCCAGGAGGGGGGAGAATTGACAACCAATATTTACTGTTGCTTTGGGAAAAGAGCCACCACTTCAATCCCATCATCGGCTTCAGTAGCCCAGAACAAGGGCGTTGTAATTACGTCAGATCATAGGACTGTTCTTAGGTTTTATTGCCCCCCTCTTCTGACGTAATGGTGACGTCATACATTGCTTGGTGTCTTTACCTGCTTCTTGTAGGCCGGTGAATCATCTAAGTAGCGCGCGCATTTCTGTTGAGTGAGTAATGCAATATGTTTTCATAGTTTGGGCCCTGTTTAGTCTAACTAAAACGCAACATAAGCACTTTTCACAAACATGGGCTTTCGAGTGCCACTTGACTCCTCTCTCTCTCTCTCTCTCTCTCTCTCTCTCTCTCTCTCTCTCTCTCTCTCTCTCTCTCTCTCTCTCTCTCTCTCTCTCTCTCTCTTTAAATTAATGTCTCTATCGTTTAATTAACTCACAAAACGCCTAATCACATACATATATTAACCTATTCATTGTGACATTTACTCCTTCACATGACACACACACACATATATATACATATACACACATATATATATATATATATATATATATATATATATATATATATATATATATACACATGTATATATATACATATGTATATATATACACACATATGTATGTATATATATATATATATATATATATATATATATATATATATATATATATATATATATATATATATATCCACCTCGGAGAGGGGCCATAATTCAATCAAAGTTAGGGGAAATTAGTTACAGTAAGACTGTTTATATCGATGCTTTGTTTTATATGTAGTTTCTTTTAATCGGTATTTACTTTACTTCAGATGTTGTTTCTGTTTTAATAATAATATTTGCCAGACACTGATCTTGTTCCCTTGCCACCCTTATCTAGAACATACTGTTGTTTGAAAAGATTGTAGGGGCTATGTATGGATCCTTGGTGAGAGTACTCTGATCTTTTAAAGGTATTGAGACATTTGCCATTTTGACCTTTCTTTTTTACCATACCTAAACGGGTTCTACCACTGTCGTCTCAAGACAGATATTGAGACGGCAGTGGTTCTACTCACTTGAAAGTTCTGGGTTCGATCCAAATGTGAGGTAGAAATTTGTGTTCTGTGTCACATAATATTTTATAGTGATTTCCCATATATAGAACTGTCGTACAATCACTTTGCTTTGGACAATAGAACGAACTAAAGATAACTTTCATTAACTTATAACGGTTGTAGTGTCTTGCACCAAATGCCTAAATCTCGTGCTTAATGAAACATAGATAAGAAGCCAGAAGGAATTATTTGAACTCGAGCAACGTTGCTACGCGGGGTCACAAATAATGGAGGAAATCCATCCATATCCAAAAGCTTTGGAAAGAGAATGGAACAGCAGGAAGAGCAAACAAGACTTAAGAGAAAAAAGCACTTGACGTAAGCCCTCGGATTTCCGCTGAGGGGATCGACGATCACGTTGGTCAGTTTCATATTAGATGACAAGTGTATGGAAATAGTTAATCTGGTTAGGTACTTACATGTATTTTTGTTATGAATTTCCTTTTTGGCAGTGAGGATATAATTAAATATATTTTGACATTTAAAATTTCATCGTCCAATAAAAGTTGTCATCCTCTTTTCATTTCCCCCAACCTTTTTTTTTTTTAGGAAAGTAGTAACTCGAGAAAGATTAGATTATTCCTCAAAGTTCTTCTATTTTATCAAAATTGGACATCGATTTAGTCACTAACACGAATCTTGCTCACTCTGGGGAAAAAAACTGCTTTGAAGCTATGTGTTTGGAAGAAGTAACTTCTATATTTAGTCTTGTATTTGTTTATTTACTATTTTCGCAAAACAAAGATAATAAAATAAACGTGTATACTCTACATGCCTCGTATCGCTGTTAAAATGTATGAGGATATCATCTATGAATATGGTGTAACAGTATTCAAAATTAAGGTAAATGATTATGTAAGTAAATATTATATAAATAGTAAGGTCCACCAAACAACGTCGGGTTTCTCAGAGAAAAGCAAATAAAAACTTCTGTCTTTTATATGAGCTTCCTATGTAAATTTTTCCCAATATCTATGCCATTTACACACACACACAAACACACACACACACACACATATATATATATATATATATATATATATATATATATATATATATATATATATATATATAGATATATGTATATATATACATATATGTATATATATATATATATATATATATATATATATATATATATATATATGTATGTATATGAACATTTAGTTTTTATGTTCATAATCAAGGAAGCTTATGATCGGTATTTATTTCTTTGGAAATATATGTTCTTGTTCTCTTGATAAAACTTTAAAGCAATTCAAGTAAAGAGTTTTCGCTTAAAGAAAATCGATATGAGCATAATTGGATCCTTTATTGACACTACTAAAGTTCTATCAAGCATCACCTCACCTGTACCTCTTCTGGAACATTAAAGTCTTCACAGACCCTTCCTTTGTCCCATGAGACTGGAATCCTTGTACTATAATTTTTAGCGTTACCTCCCATGGACTTTCTCCTATATTAACTTAGAGCAAAAATTAAAAGTTTTGATTCTTATTTTTTCCTCATGATTTTAATTTGATCGTTCTTAAAATGAATATTACTAAGACATTCTTAAAGTTTCTTTGCCTTTTATATAC
Source organism: Palaemon carinicauda (assembly GCF_036898095.1). Classification (NCBI taxonomy): domain Eukaryota; kingdom Metazoa; phylum Arthropoda; class Malacostraca; order Decapoda; family Palaemonidae; genus Palaemon; species Palaemon carinicauda. The sequence goes on along the minus strand of NC_090727.1, from coordinate 4,023,384 downwards.
CTGAGCTCAAGATAATTTCTGAGATTCTTTCTGAAAACCAACACCAAGTACTATAAGTTTTGCAGGAAGGAAGGTAACGGGATGAAATCTTAAAAAAAAAAAAAAAAAATGATGGATTGGCGAGGAAGAAATAGAACAAAGATTTGAGTGTGAAATATTTTTGTTGTTGGTTTTGCGAATGTTTTATTTCATTATGGTTCGTATGATTAGACCAAAAAATTTGGTAACATTTATTGATTAATCATTATTTTATAGGCAATATTGTATGGGTTTATCTGTATGGGATTAGAGATGGATTAAAGCACACCGAGGAGAGAGGCAAATAAATTTTTTTTACATTTGTTTATCTACATATGTTTTGTCATTTGTTTATCGACATAGTTTCTGATTCGCCTGATTTTACACATATGCATTGACCACAAATATATACAACGCACAGTCGTTGTCGCAAGTCATATCTTTAACATTACTTGTATACTATTTTATGCATATCCAAAACTCTCACAACGAAGCATAGCTTGCATTTTCTTAAAGGTATTGAGGTTAGTAACTTCTGGGATATGAGTCGATATTTATTTTTATTCTTTCAAACTTTCGTGAATTGACAAATTTTATCCTTAGCGTTTGTTTAGATGATGCTGTCTTTAGTTTTAAAGGAAGCTGCCCGTAAAAGGTTTGGGCACGTATCTATACGAGAGCATTTATATTTAGTTATTAATTTATTATTACTTGCTAAGCTACAACCCTAGTTGGAAAAGCAGGATGCTATAAGCCCTGGGGCCCCAACAGGGAAAACAGCCATGTGAGGAAAGGAAACAAGGAAAAATAAAAGTTTTAAGAAGAGTAACAACATTAAAATAAATATCTCTTATGTATACTATAAAAACTTTCACAAAACAGAGGAAGAGAAACAAAACGGAACAGATTGCCCGAGTGTACCCTCAAGCAAGAGAACTCTAACCCAAGACAGTAGAAGACCATGGTACAGAGGCTATGGCACTACCCAAGATTAGAGAACAATGGTTTGATTTTAGAGTGTCCTTCTCCTAGAAGAGCTGCTGACCATAGCTAAAGTTTTTTCTACCCTTAACAAGAGGAAAGTAGCCACTGAGCAACAATTACAGTGCAGTAACCCCTTGGGCGAAGAAGAACTGTTTTGTAATCTCAGTGTTGTCATAGTCCAAGAGCTAGCAGCCATTTATTTACCGGAGATGACCAAAATTCTAGTGGGTATTTTTGGAAAGGGTCTGTCATGGGACATCCAAAAATGGGTATCTTTAAGTTGGGCAGTGGTGGGTGTGGATTTTATTAACCACTTTTGTCCAAAAATGGACTTTTCATATTTTGGCAAAATATGGGGGTAGGGGAAAGTAAATTGGCTGCAGCTCCTCTTACACTGGGCCTAGAGTAAAGAACTATATACCAAAATGATGCTATTGATCTGTAGATTTATTTCATATAAAAAAACATCTTTTAAATTATTATTGGGGGTCACCAAAGGTCAAAAGGTCAAGGTCAGCCCTTTGAAATGCCGGTTTTGGGTTTTAGCTGTATTTTGGCTAAATAAGACATCAAAATTTGCCCAAGGTTAACTAACTATGAATAGAATTTAAAGAAGAGACATAAATAAAGTGTTTTGAAGAAAATGAGATCTATTCCAGCAATATGACGGATATGACAACAGTCATCATTAAACGGTTACTGTGAAATTCACTCGTCAAACTGTTTCAAATTTAGTTGATAGATGGTTCACCTATATTACTCAGATCTGTTTTATTGACTGTGTGTGTGTGCACCTGTTTTGTCTTTAAAACATTATAAAAACAGCCTCTAGAGTGCGTTCTAACATCCTTGAAATTTTGTAAGTGTGCACCTGAATTGCCCCTGTCCTTGTCACTTGATGATTTTAAGAAAGGCCGAGTAGAAATTCCAGACCTTCTTCATTTGTTTTTTTACCACACTTCTCTGTGGCTTGCAGAATAAAGATAGGCCTAGTGAATATGTAAAATGAAGGGTAGTCTCACTATCCCAGGATGTTATTTTCTGTACCAGCCGTGGAAGAATAAAACCATCCAAGCATCTTTATCTGGGAGTCGGAATGAAAAGCCTCACAGGTAGTCGCAGAGTTGTGGAAATTCTTAATCACTTGGGTCATGCGGTAAGTTATCCCACAGCTGAATCAATTGAGATGGATATAACGTCAAAAATCACAGCAGAAGGGCAGCTTTTACATGATTTGCTCTTACCTCAAGTTGGTCTCTCCACAGGTCTTGATTGGGATAATTATGACGAGCTGACAGAAACCCTATCTGGCAAAGACACTATTCATGACACCGTTGGGATATGCTACCAGAATAGGCCTGCTGAAGGGGGTTGCAAGGTGCTCAGACCAAAGGGACCACGTATACTGATGCAACTACTGACCAAGTACCTGTGAAAAGACGACGAATATTTGATGCGCCTCAGCGACAAATCATGCCATATAAAAGAAAGCCACTGTCGAAGTTCGAATTTGAAAAATATTCACAAGATCCACAATCCAGCCTGGAGATAGCAAAGAAAATGGATATCATCTGGTAAATATGCTGCTGCCTGATGTCCAGCACCCTTATGTGGCGTGGCTGGAATTTCTTGGTCACAGGGGACAGACTCCCTTTGCAGCAGATTCAGTATATGGAAAATATTGAACTGCCACCAACAAGATTGGATGTAGTTAAAGAAACTTTGGTCAGGTCTCAAAAGGTTGTGTGAGAGTGCGGTGAGGCATATGCTATAATGACATAGGACCTTGCTATCGCAAAACCTGCACTCCAGATCCAAGCACAAGAATCCCCTCTTTTTGACAATATCTTTGTTTGTTTTGGTGCATTTCATATTTCCATGGCCTATTTCAGCGCATTAGGTTATAATGTTGAATCGTCTGGTTGTACCGAGGTTCTTTGCTCGGCTGATGTGTTGGTTCATGGTCCAGTACGAGGGTTCATTGGTGGAAAACATTTTAACAGATGCAAGCGTATCCATCCCCTGTTTGCACTTGCCTTGCAGATTCTGCATTTTAAGCAATTCATTTTAGAAGGTGGAATACCCGATGAATGCATGGCGTTGTTGAATTCATTTTCTGCAGACCCATCACCCCAATCACTTTTGACATTATTGGAGTCCACTGCAATTTGTAATTTGGTGGAGAGATATGGTGAATTCTGTGATCAGACTCGTCAGGGTCATCATGGCTCTACTGCTAGGTTCTGGTTTGTCTACATAGAACTTGTTCATATATTCATGCTTTTTGACAGGGCCAGCAGGACAAATGACCTACACCTCTACATCTATGCTTTAGGCTCAATGATTCCTATATTCTTTGCAACTCACAAGCCAACTATGCCCGTTAAATGTCATTGTATCAACTCAATCTGCTCAATATGGAAATGACACATCCCGGAATCAAGCCAAGTTTTGAAGCAGGTGCACTCTCTGTGCGGAGAACTAGGAATACCTTTTCCAGAAGTGCAGTTGCTATTACCTTACAGCAAGCTGTCAATAGGGATGCTGCATCCAGTCAAAAGGGTATTGCTGCATTTACACAGAATGTTGCAGTCCGTTAGAGGTGGACAGTGACAAGATCTTTTAGGGGAGCAATTGTGAGTTGTCTCCTGGAAATGACTGGAATCACACTGGTTGGTGGATGATGCAATACAGGAACTAAAGCCATCAAGGATGGCCAAAGACAATGCAGACCTTAAGAGCACGATCACAGAGGTGGAGAACACTCTAAATCCATTCCCTGTTAATGATGATACTCTGTATTGCCTAAACACTGGCAAAGCTGCCTCGGATGGTGTGGAAGACAGACTTCTGCAGTCAAAAGACACTGGATCTACCTGGTATCAAGTTTTTGTTAATGAATGTAATGTAGATGGTGGGCGTTTTGAACGGGCTGTTAAGCGAAGAAATGTGACGAATGTCACACAGGATGTAGTAAAAGTTAAATTCACCACAAAGGACAAACAGATCAAGGAAGCAAAATGCACCAGAGACATATTTTGAGGGCTGCTGTATTTGTCAGTAACACAAGAACTTGATCTCAGTATTGTCCTGTCCTACCCTCTCACTCCAGTTCCTTTCTTATTGTGTCATATAACCGGTGATATGAACAAGACATCATAGAGCACATTAATGGAAAAATTAGAAGCAATGGGAACCTTGAATGCCATACCAGACAGGACTGATGTCTATATTATTGATGCTATGTTCTTCTTCCGTACGCTTGACATGGCATCCACCTATGGGGGGATGGCAATGTCCATTTTGAAATAAGCTTGTAGCACTGGTGAAATTGTACACATAGTCTGTGACACATATACTAATGGGTCAAGTATCAAGGACATTGAACATAACTTGTGTGGTAGGACACCCACTACCTACATAAATCACTGGCTCGTCACGGAAAAGACCACCAGATCTCAACACGGCTTGGAGCACATCACAATGCAAAATAGAGTTTTGGCCTTCTTGAGGGATGAATGGTCATCAGATAGATATGCATCGACTCTTAAGGGACATCAGGTCTACTTAGCAGTGGAACATGAATGCTACCTTTACACTTGAACAAGTGGAACTGTCAACACGATCCTGGTTCATGAGCTTCAGTGCAGGCATGAAGAAGCCGATACACGGTTACTGTACTATGCAAACTTTGTTGCTGTTAACCATGATGTGTCTCCAGTGATTGTCATTCGCAGTAACGACACTGACGTCTTCATCCTCATTCTCTACCATGCTAGGTTCCTTAATGCACAGATTTGTATGGATTCTGGCTTGAGTTCTAGAAATTCCAGGCATTTCATATATATGTCACAACTTGCAACCAAACTGACCTGACCTATATGCGATGCTCTACCAAGCTTCCGTGCTCTGACAGGCTGTGATTATACAGCCTCTTTTATGAAAAAAGCAAAGTGGAAGCCATTTGAAATAATGAGAAACAACCCTAGGTTCACATCAGCAATTAGTCACCTTGGAGACTCAGATGTCATCGATCCATATGTTGCTGCTGTAGTTGAAGAGTACTTGTGCATTGTCTATGGAGTTTGGAACCTAACAAGTATTGATGAAGCCAGGCTTCAACTTTACCGCAAGTTGTATGCCCTAAAGAAGGAAACTGATCCATTGGATAAAATCAAAACTACAGACCCCTGTTGTCTTCCTCCTTGCCAAAGAGTGTAGCAACAGAAGTTGCTAAGAACTAAATTTGTTGCACACGTATTGAGGAATGCAAGGATGCCGATCCAGTCTCATTTGGTCCTGAAGGACATGGCTGGAAAGTCCAGAATGTAGATTGATGATTGTCTGGTTCACTGGCTCAAATACCCCTGATAAGTTAACCGTTGAAGAATCTGATGTACAGGAAGAAGATGATAATGATGATGATGATGATGATAATGAAAGTGACACTGAGAGCAGCCATTCCTCGAATGAAGAAAAGAGAATAGATTTTTAGAGAAGTCCATATTAGTAATATAGCTGGAATAGATCCTACATTATTCAAAAAACTTTATTTGTATCTCTTTTTTTATATTTTACTCATATTTAGTTAACCTTGGGCAAATTTTGATGTCTTATTTAGCCAAAATACAACTAAAACCCAAATCTGGCATTTCAAATGGCTGATCTTGACCTTTTGACCCCTGGTGACCTCTAATAATAAATTAACTAATTTAGTTTGATATTAAATAAATCTACTCATCAATAGCATCATTTTGGTATATAGTTCTTTATTCTAGGCCAATTTACTTTCCCCTACCCACATATTTTGCCGAGAAATGAAAAGTCCGTTTTCGGACAAAAGTGGTTAATAAAATCCACACCCACTACTGCCCAACTGAAAGATACCCATTTTTGGATGTCCCATGGTAGATCCTTTCCAAAAATACCCACTAGAATTTTGGTCATCTCCGGTAAATAAATGGCTGCTAGCTATCGCTCTATCAGGTGTAAGATCATGACAGAGGAGAATAAGAAAAGAATAGGCTAGACTATTCGCTTTGTGTGTGTAGGCAAAGGAAAAATTAACCGTAATCAAAGAGAAAGATCCAATGTAGTATATACTTTCTGGCCAGTCGAAAGACCCCCTTAAGTCTTTAGCGGTTGTATCTCAACTGGTGCCCTGGCCAACCTACTACCTGCAAGGAAGTATTAGAAATTGTTTTTTTATTTTATCAAGGCTTTTAAATTATTTTGAGAGAGAGGTAGTATTATATATATTAGATTTAGGACATAAATAGTGAAATTCTAAAACGGAACGTGAATCTAGCAAATTGTTTATAGTCCTAACCGCACTACTTTGCGAATTCCTTTGTTTACTGCTTATCTCATCACGGTAACGTTTTATGTCCTCATTAAGGCTGAATTTTGTGCATTAAAACAAGTCCTCTGTCAAATCAAGTGTTGATGATAGTATATAAGTAGAACTGGGCGATTAATTTTTGGGGTCCAGAATTTTCAAGGTCAACGTTTAGTTGCAGTTTTAGGTTTATAGTTCAGGATTTTTTTTATATATTTTTTATTTTTTCCTCCATGCTTCATTATTATCGCCCTTGTTTTCGCACCATTTTATGAGAAACTCAATGAGCCTACCTCATTTCGGGAAATGGTACTTTACTGTATGCTGTAATATCGTTGGAGTTGATTTTATTAGTAATTATATATACGTATATTAACTTTCTTCTCAGTTTCCTTAGAAATTCCGACTTAGTTTCCAGGACATGGTTGATTTTCACCTAAGGTTATTTTTGTATGAAATTTTTGTGTTTCTCATCATTTTCCCATTATTTTTTCCTCTTTAAACTACTGGAACTGTTGTTTTATTTTTTTCTGAGTTTTAATTTCTGCCTTAAATGGCTCTTTTCTAGATAGGTAATTACTTTGTTATAAGAATTTCTTCTTTTTCTCATGTTCTTAAAAGGCTCACAAACTAATGCTTTCCCAATTCTGCAATTTATATTCAACTCTTTTATGAATCTACTTAGGTAGACTTCTTAAAGACAAATTTTAGATTCAGACACATCCATTTCAACATTTTCAAGGATTTCTACTCAAAATAATTTTAAAGCAATTTACACTTACGTTTTTAAAGCTTCCAACTGGTAATAATTTTAAAGTGATTCACTTGTATTATTTTTTAATATTTCTTGCATTATCAATAAATATTTTTTATTGCTTTTAAGAGGTCGTTTCCACGAGTTGAGCTCATTTATTTTAACGGGACAATCTTTATCACTTTTCATTTCATTTAAATAAGTATAGAAATTTTACATATATATGATAATCATATTGTATAGAATGAGTTGTGAATTCTCATATTTTATTTTCATTTGATACCCCGACCGTACATTCATCCCATCACTGACCGCCTTTGAATTTTAGCAATAGTTGTTTGACCAAATTGAAATGCAAGTTTTGATGATTAACGAAACGGTTTCGCGTTTTAAAGAATCCATTGAAAGATTGAGAAAAGATCTTGTAGGTTTATCAGATAAATTTTTTTATGACTGAATCTTTGTGGGCAGGAGGTTCTGACTTTGGGAAGAAGCAAGTTGAAGAAGGTTTTGCTGTCTCAAAAGCTTTAAAAGGATGAATTTTCCAAAACTTATTGATATTTTGACCTAAAACCCCAGGAATCGGATCAGGTTCTTGCGGACCTTCTTCAGGCTTCGTGGTGAATCGAACTTAGCTGCACACCTGTTTATTTACTAAGATTTACGTTTAGTTTTGAATACTAATTATATAATGATTAAATATGAACTCTATCATTAGCGCAAAGCATGTCCTTATGAAAGGTATACAAAATTTTACTACTGTATTTTTTGTATTTGAAGAGTACTCTCTCTCTCTCTCTCTCTCTCTCTCTCTCTCTCTCTCTCTCTCTCTCTCTCTCTCTCTCTCTCATATACAAGAAAATTAATTTACATAATTTCTCTTTATTGTGCAAATATAGTTCCAAACAGTGAACCGACTGAAGATGAGGGGATCTCTGGTGAAAATTACTGACCGTGAAATGAGGATAGACATTTTCATATGAAAGTCTTTAATTTATTTAATCTGGAGCTCAACTTATTTTGAATTTAAGTCTTAGGTAGAAAGAAAAATATGATTGCACGTTCCATTCCTTCTTAAGATCTTAGCCAACTGTACTGTAGCAATTAATAGCTATGTCTTTTCTTTGTTTACTCAAAATAGCTCTTAAAACATTCTTTATTTTACGGCGATTGCATTAGAACCCAAGACTTCAAAATAGCGGTGTTTCATTGTACTATGGGAACTGAATTAAAATATATATATATATATATATATATATATATATATATATATATATATATATATATATATATATATATATAATGTGAACATAATTTTCCTTATAAGAATAAGTTGTTTAATCTGTTTTATCTAGAATTTTACATACATTAACTCTCATAGTTTTAATAGAAAGTTTTTTATAAATACAGTTATTCATAAGTCTTATAAAATGATATACACTACAGATTTTGAGTTTGCTTTCTTCAGCAGTAATTTCTCTTTTCTCGCGGTAAACAATATATATACAGTATATATATATATATATATATATATATATATATATATATATATATATATATATATATATATATATCCACCAATGGCATTGTAATTGTAGAACCATACTGCGCAAAAGTGGTTTAAGATTGATATATGGATTGGTGGAGAAATGAGAAATCAAAGTATTATGAAACGAGCCGTAAACTCTTATCTAAATCCGATCTCAGAGAGTACAGAGTACTTGATAAAAGCCAAATTCCGTGCCAGAGTAAGATACACAAACTTTTCAATGACGCTATCAAATTTCTACTTGCAACAGAGGTTCAACAATCTTTAGTCTTGATAATCATTGTATGAGTATGTGGTACTAATGTACACGACCCGTCAAAACTGATGGCTAAATATTTGTGGGAGATTGTGGTTTCCTATAGTAAATTTGTTTTAGCGAGGCAGATTTGCACCGACTCGCAGCGGTATCCTTTTAGCTCGGAAAAGTTGCCTGATCGCTGATTGGTTGGACGAGGTAATTCTAACCAATCAGATAGCAGGAAACTTTTCCGAGCTCAAAGGGCACCTCTGCGAGTCGGTGCAAATCCGCCTCATTAAAAGAAATTGACTATAGTGTACCCCTCGCGGTACCCGTCTCACGGGGGCTTTATTACCTCTTCTCCCTCTTACCCAACGGACGGAGAGAAACCCAGTAGTCATGCGTTTGGCAATGCCGCTTAGTGTGACAGGGGAATAAATATATATATATATATATATATATATATATATATATATATATATATGTATGTATGTATGTATGTATGTATATATATATATATATATATATATATATTATATATATATATATATATATATATATATATTATATATATATATATATATATATACTGTATACCCTTTGCGTTGGTATACCTTAACGTGGTGGAGGGTTATCATATTGCCATGATCAGCAAAGCTATATTAGTCAGGGCCGGCCACCCATACTAGGTTGGTCTGCTGTGAGCGAGCTGACGAAAATAATACACGATCACCAATTTGCACTGACCAGCATAGTGATGAAAACTGGTCAAAACCCAGACATGTCCTGTAGTGGACTAGAAACAACTAATTCTTGTTGTTGTTTATATATATATATATATATATATATATATATATATATATATATATATATATATATATATATATATATATCCAGAAATTTTCTCTTCATGATATTGGGGAGAATAGCGAGAATTATTGGAAAAATTTGGAATGGGTAAAATCGATACAAATTTTACAAAAACTTTGGTGAGAGACAATTTTTTATAGTTTTGGTTTCATTTCAGCTAATTAGGTCTGAATGGTTTTACATAAGTTGTCCCAGCTGTCCTCCAAACGGCTGTCTTTGTCGTTTAAAGTTTTACCACCAAAAGGCAGTAATGGCATTGAAAGCTTGCGTCCACAAACATGTTTTATGCTTAGAATGGAACTAATTTTTCATTCGTTTCGTTTTTATACTGTTTATATGTTATTGCAATGTCTGTAAACTCTTGTATCAGTGTTTTGCGGGAGTTGTTTGTATCCAGTATGGAAAACGATAACCACAGCAACTGTAAAGGTGTCAGCGCGTGTGTATATACATATGTTTATATATATCAATATATATATATATATATATATATATATATATATATATATATATATATATATAAATATATATATATATATATATATATATATATATATAGATAGATAGATAGATAGATAGATGTATATATACACATATATTTGTATATATACATATATACATACATATGTATATGTGTGTGTATATATATATATATATAATATATATATATATATATATATATATATATATAATATATATATATATATATATATATATATATATATATATATATATTAATTGATTGATTGATTGATCGATTGATAATTTCAGATAATTTAATTCCGCCAGAAAAAGATTTAATTTTTTAGTCTAAAAAAACCACTGTCTTTTTGTAATGGAAATATTTCATGTGTTACCTTCGTGTTGTGCTTGTTCATGATAGAGTTTTAGATATTTACCTAACTATAGATTGCGTGTGTGGTAAGTGAATTATCATTACACAAGAACTTACACACCTTGTGAGAAAAGAAGGTATAATGGGTAGGGCAAGATAGTACAGCAGTGCATTTGCTCCGCCATTTTTAAAGTGATCGAGAGAGTTGATAAGTATATCCTTTGATAAGGCATTTAATTTCGATGACCTATTTTTTCTCTTTTGATCCGACGATGGAAGAAAATGATAATCCGTTTATTGTCAAAAGGAACATTAATTCAGCTCTCTCATTATCGTAGATGAGGAAGGCCACTACACTTTGATAAGATTTTCGTTTAAGTGTGTCGTTGCTGAGTCCACCATGAAAATCTCTCTCTCTCTCTCTCTCTCTCTCTCTCTCTCTCTCTCTCTCTCTCTCTCTCAATCTGCATCCTTTATTCTTGTTCACTATAATATTCTATTTGAAATGCATACTCTTA
>NC_090727.1:3962280-4007280 GCF_036898095.1 Palaemon carinicauda | reverse complement strand
AGTGAAGAAGAATACAATTAAAGCCTAGAGAGTTAGTGAAAATATAATGTTCGCTTTGAATTAGCAACTGGTGCCGAAAACTGGTAGTGGAGTAAAGGATAAAGCCTTTTTTGGCATTCTGTCCCAGGGGGTCACCCCCTGCCTAGGTTACTTTGATTTCGTTAGATTAGTTACCAGAATTTCTTAACTTCTCCAAGCCAAACCTAATGTAAAGTTTGCTCAAATACAATAATTTCTCTTAAAAACAGATGAACCTTTTAGCATCAGTTAAAAACCAACACCTTTTCCATGCATGAGCTATCATATCTATTGGAAGAATGTAATTTATTTACGAATTCCAATTGCAAGTTTACTTGCAACTACTATTTTATCACTTACTTTGTTTCACACCACCACAAAACGATATACCTATTATGATGCCTTGAAAATATTGCATTTTCATCCCGAAAGGGTGTAATTCACCAGTTAACATCAATGAACTACAATGCTAAAAAAAATAATCAAAGAAATTCTTACCTGTGAAACTTGGCAGAAGCTTGTTTCGTTGATAGTGTTGTACTTGAACTCCGAGGGGAACATCTCCGAGTTCATAAAATATGAAGTTTGGCCCACCTGTGCATTAGTTTTCTTTTCTTTGTATATGTTATTATTTTTGTAAGACATCTTTTGATAATATAAATGTGTTTCACCAGCAAAGAGTTGATATCATGACTACTACTTTATTTATAGGGCTTGCGAAAGGCATGTCTGGGCCACCCTTTAAATAGTATTGGAACCACCCCTTAAATTATAGGGAACCCTAAATTTAAGGGCCTGTATATTTTCTAAGCGTAGGAATTTAATATAGGGTCCATATTATAGTCCCTATATTTTCTCTTAGCATACGCCCATTACTTCCGATTTTTAGTTTGAGGCTTTCAAAAGAATTACACCATGTTTCATAACTCATCAAACTTTATTGCCAAGGGTATAGATAGACTATCTCAATTCCATTGAAATATTACGATCTCTCTCTCTCTCTCTCTCTCTCTCTCTCTCTCTCTCTCTCTCTCTCTCTCTCTCTCTCTCTCTCTCTCTCTCTCTCTCTCTCTGGGAACTACATTATCATTGTTAATTTATGGCCCTTATCTAAAAAAAAAAAATTTAAATGAATTTCACGTTAAATCATAATTTGATTACAGGTAGTTCATTATATGTAAACGCGGAAATTCATTGGTTACTTGTAATTCGATTACTTTTGCTTGCTAAAATGTCACAACCAATCAGTCAGGAGAGGCATAAAGTAATGGAAATCATTATCTCAATCAAGTATAGATATATATATTCATTAAGGAATTTTATGAAAATAATTAGAACTCAGTTACCCGACTTCACTATGCAGTATTTTTCATGCTAAGCAAACTTTCATTCGTTGTAGAAATTTCCTTTCATCTTTTTTCTTGTAACGATATGAATTAAGCAATTTTACTGCTTGTCCAACTGTTCTTACGGAAACGGGAGTGAAGTTCCTATGGAAATGAAAAATAAGTGGCTGTTAATACGGAAAGTAACACGAATAAGTGCCTCTCTGTTGTCAATCGTCTTTGTGCATTCGCACAAAAAGACTTATTTTCGATTCTCGATGTCGGAGATCCTCGTTTTGGTAGTAACGTTTGTTAAAAGTGCTTCAGACATTGTTTATGGGGCCATGAATGCATCCTGAGCGAACTTTGATCTTTTGGAGACTTGGCGCTATAAGGAATGGAAACGATCATCACGCCCTGCGTTCCAAGTATTGCTGCGCTCCATAATCTAAACATAGGATTCGCCGGCTTTTCAGGTGTTTTATAGCTGCCTGAGAATAAGAGAGACTCTTTTCCTCTTGATTATAACAATGTCTATAAATAGAGGATGGGCCTCTCATGTACTTTCCATTCTCGTACCGAATTGAAATGGATTGTAAGAGAGATGGGATTAAGTTTATTAAACGAATTGTCATGTATTTAATCCTACTAAATATGGAAATAATACGAGAATACAAACAAAACGGTGCTTATAAATGAATAAGGCAAATATAATGCTTTGATAATGTATATGAAGGAAGGAAATTCTTTAAAAATAATAAAATATTCTAACAGTGAAAAGAGGAGATTTAAAAACGTGTAATATGTGGCCCCATGTACGTAAAATCATGTAGCCTGCGGGGAAGTAATAAATTAGCCAATATTGACCAGAATTGCAACTTTTTACAGCTTACCGAGTAATATTGTGTATAAAATTCAATAGTGTTTTTAAAGAATTACCTATTACATTGGTATGAATTTTCTTACACTATACAGTACTTAGTATTAATCTTGTTACATCTTGTATAAGCATTTAATCCAATCGTTTTAACAGTAGCCCCGCCAAGGAAAAAAAAGTGCAATGCAATCGTTGATTATTTGTGTATTCTAGTCTATATATTATATTATTTTCCTTTTGCCCTTCCATTTGGTGAAGTGTCTTTCCAACGAGAGGTTCGTTTGATTTGCCATCAGTCGAACGTCTATGATTTCCTTCAAATTTGACATTCCCTTTGTCTGACGCATTTCCATTATTTTGGCTTTGATACTTCAATAACGTTTCATTTGTAGGCAGCATCCCTGCTCGACACAAAAGGTTATCTCTCTCTGGAGTTGATTTTGTAATTAACAATTCACGGAAATTTGCAATGAATGTCTATTTGTACTTATGATTTGATTCGAGTATGTCGTACTCTTTCTTTACTGCATTGACGCTATGTGGAAAATCCTTTTATCATTTCACGCTAAATGTCCGGGCCTTTCACCGCTGCCCTTCGTCCATTTTATTTACAACATAATACTCAAGAAAACATGATATATTACACCACATGAAGGACACAGTCAACCCACCCTTTTAGCCTCTGTCATTTATGATTTAAAATTAATTTAACTTAATGTTCGAATGTTCGATTCAGTGGGGGTTATATTTCTTTCTTTGACCCATTTTCATTGTCTGTTTAATATTTGATCAGATGACGGAGCTGATTTTATCATCTCTCTGTCAAGACCTCCCCAAATTTGGATTTAAATCAATTTTCGTAAATATTAGTGGACGCATGAAGGTGAGGATTGATTGAAGATACGTCCGTATTTATTTATCTGACCTCTTCAAATCTCACGCACCCATATGCCTCACATTTGCATGTCCATTTATAGACATATATTCCTTATACCATTTATCAACTTTGAACATAAATTCAAACTTTTCATCATCTTTAATTCTTAATCTTTTACGCTTATGGCAGAAGGCTATCCGTCGAATGCCCAAATTCGTCTCAAGAGTAAAATGATCGCTTACCAAGTCACCAACAACGGAAGCAACAGCTTCATACTCCGCCATATTAAAAAGAAGTACATAATCAATTCTCCCTCCTCTTATGTGAGTGGGTTCTTTTTTACTTAATATACAGACATTATCCAGTGAGTTACGAATACTATGTAAAACAACATAATTTCTATTCGAAATCCCAAATTTTCTAATCTTCGATGACGAGCATTGAGATCACCCAATAATGAACATTTCTGATCAAATGCATAAGGGAAAATTTTCAAGTGAAAGTCTATCAATATGAATATACTGTAGACGTTAATGATATATATATATGTATATATATATATATATATATATATATATATATATATGTGTGTGTGTGTGTGTGTATGTATATATATATATATATATATATATATATATGTTTATATATATATATATATATATATATATATATATATACATGTATATATTATAGCAATTGTCAACATACAATTTGAGAACCAAAAGTTCAGTGCCATCAACAAAACGAGATTCACATAATGTGGCAGGAATGCTATTCTTAATAAAAGTAGTTAAGCCTCTAATATTATTTTCTTGGTTGGCTGGCAATTCAAAACTGGTATCACGGCAGTTTAAAGCTTAACCCACTAACCCCACCCTCTTGCAAAGTAATTTACATGTTAATTATGAGACAAAACACGAGCATGAATATCAGTTGCCCTTTTCTGAAGACTTTTTTTTATTCCAAGATAACAACTTAAGATTAGATACTTACAGTTTTGTTTACTTGTTCTCTAGACCTTTTGGCAAATGCAATGATATCACTTCCTAGCTTATCATTTGGAGCTTGCATATAAGTCAATACAGCATCTAATAAATTTGTCATCTCCTGTATATGACCGCTATAAACAACAACCTCAGATTGACGATCATTCACAGAATTATGCTTTCCATTACTAGGGGATTCAGTTTTTTGAGAAGTCGATTCATGGGCGTGCACCTCAACTTCACTTCGACCAAGAGATCGATCCTTCGCTGCCTTTACCCTAGAATCCGATTTATCTTTGGAAGAGACATTTGGATGGTTGCAAACTTTATTAACCTGGCTCTGCAGTGTCAAAATAGAATTCTTTAGTTACCCTACTTCAATACGAAGAGCAGCTATTGTGTCATTATTTTGCCTTTCCAAATAAAAAAATTACTTTGCTATTATAGTCCATTCGAAGATCATTTGGAAAATACAGCCGTTTCCTAGGTATGGTCCCTCCTTCAAGAACCTACTCATGATCGTTGTCACTATCAAAAGAAATACTCTCAGTATCATCTTGATTTGGGGGAGACTCTCTTCCTCTTGCTACCAGAAGTTTCCTCATTAATCTGATCAACCACTGACGTATGAGACACTGTGTTCTGCAGACTATCCTTGTTCTTCCGTTTTTCCATCTCTTTTTATTCAGTTTCTCAACCGGATAGGAAGCTTCACCCGAATCACTGCTTGTCAGTGCTAAATCCATCTGGACGAGACTTTCAGCCATCGATACCTCACTATCCAACCAAAAGTCCAATGAACCATAAGGTAAGGAACTAGATGAAACTTCAAAACGAAACCACCGATTCTACCTTTTGTTTACAGTCATTATTAGCCATTAGGGATAAGCCCTTTATTATTGCCAGCTTCATAATATATATATATATATATATATATATATATATATATATATATATATATATATATATATATATATATATATATCTCTCTCTCTCTAACCAGTCCAGGAAGTCAAAAATGTATCGACAATATTCCAATAATTTTTTATCTTTACACAATTCGTTGTTGGAATTTTCCAACTGACTCTAATACCTTCCTTCTGTCTCTTCCTTTACCCTACTCTTCCCTCCCCTCCCCATCCACAGATGGATTTGAAAGCTAATTAAACCAATGTTTGGCAAGCTTGAATTTTATCGCTTTGATTGATTCTGTTTCACAATGTATGTTGAATGTTTGATCAGATGATGGAGATATCATCCATTGCCTGTTCTCTGGAGTACTGTAACACATTTAAGGAATTTCATTAGGTAACCTCTTCTAGGCTTCTAGTTTCCCCTTAATCTAGTTTAATTCAATTACTGAGAGAGAGAGAGAGAGAGAGAGAGAGAGAGAGAGAGAGAGAGAGAGAGAGAGAGAAAAAACAAACTTTTATTGCTAAATTAGAATAAATTCCATAATGTTCTTTATTAAAGCATCAGTAACGAAACCACTCCGCCAGTGGCATTTAAACCTTCAGTAGCAAATGTAGAGGCAATATTGCTAAAGGCTTTTATCCCTTAGAGCCGTCGAGACTATCCGGGAAACAGTTGGCAAGTTATTATTATTATTATTATTATTGTTATTATTATATATATATATATATATATATATATATATATATATATATATATATATATATATATATATATATATATATTCATTTCTAATCTATTTTCCCTCACAGAAAAAATGACAATAATATATCGGTCACTGCCGTATTCCTACTGAGAATTGAGAAAGGTGAATGAACCCCATGTATAGATGACTAACACAGCATCAACCACTTTATACACCCACACATAGGATCATCATAAGCTCTTTGAACTCTGGATATTCACCCCTTTTGTTTTTCTTTCATTTTCATCCAACATCCCGACTTGACTTCCATAAAGGAGAGTTGGCTTCATAAACTCTTCAAACCTTCCAATCTTAATATGCAACAACAATCCTATATTTTGCTGTCGTTATTCTACCTTCTTTGCTTTGCTTCTTTGTAGCTCCTCTCTTCTGCCTTCATACCTTTTTTCATTATATTTAATCCCAAATATCCTTACCAATCAAATTCTCACACTCCTCCATCATCCACTTTAAACATCCATTGCTCTGCTTCTTGTGATACCCGTCGCCCGCATTTCCTTGTTCGTTTTCACATTTATTCTCAACTATATCCTTTTGCAAACAGTGCAGCATTTTTCGTTTGCAGTTTTTGTTTACTATCCATAATCGATAATGGTATTTTTTTTTTTTTTTTTTTTTTTTTTTTGCAAATTTAATTTGAAGAAAACATCTATTTTTAATAAATTAAGGAATGGAACAACTTATCACGAAGGGACAGTCACCTTTCAAAATTGTCAGTAATTGCATAATGTGAAAGAAGAAATTTTAGTAATATATTTGAGGCATTACGTCACTATTTTCAGCCTTTCTGTTTGGAACTGATAGTAAATATCTGCATCCGATATCATTGGGGCTTCTATCCTGCGTTTAATTTTGTTAAAAGATAACTGAAAAACATTCCAGTGGATGAATATCTACTCGCGATTCTCAAGTAAAAGAAGGAAAAAATCGTTCCTTCTGGAAGGCACCAACTTTTGAAAGGGTTTCAAAGTTTAAACAGGAACTCGTATATTCCTCAGAAGATATGAAGGTTAAAAGCGAAACTGACAGCCTGTAAGGTTTGTGCAGAATAAGACAGATTTTTATGCTTTACTGGGTGTTCTTAAAATCGGTAACATAGAATTTTTCTGGAAATAAATCTGTGAAAATGCACGAGGAAGTCAGATTTTCTTTTCAGATCCCAAATATGACTATAAAATGTGACTAGTTGGACCTTTTCCAAAAGGGAGGAAGGAAAAATATTAAATGTGTGGAGAAAGATACAGCATAAGACGAGTAGAGAATTTTTGTCGAGAGCAATTATTTTAAAGAAAGAAATTTAGAAATATAGAAAATAAGGTTTACCGATTTATTATTATTATTATTATTATTATTATTATTATTATTATTATTATTATTATCATCATCATCTAAGTCACAACCCTATTGGAAAAGCAGGATTCTACAAGCCCAAGGGCCCCAACAGGGAAAAATAGCCCAGTGCGGAAAGGAAATAAGGAAACAAATAAAATCCAAGAGAAGTAACGAAAAAAAATCAAAATAAAATATCTCAAGATCAGTAACATAAACTATAAGAACTTGAAAAAAATAAGAGTAAGAGAAGCAAGATTGTGTACCTCAAGCTAGTAGAAGACCACATGGTACATGGCTAAAGAACAGTAGTTGGATTTTGGAGTGTCCTCCTAGAAGAGCTGTTTACCATGGCTGAAGAGTCTCTTCTACCCTTACCAAGGAAAAAGTAGCCATAGATCAATTACAGTACTGTAGTTAACCCCTTGAGGGAAGATTTTTTTTTTTTTTTTTTGTAATCTCAGTGTTGTCAGGTGCATGAGGACTGAGGAGAATGGGGAAAGAATAAGCCAGACTAGTCGGTGTATGTGTAGGCAAAGAAAAAAGTATCCGTAACCAGAGAGAGGGATCCAATGCATTACTGTCTGGCCAGTAAAGGACCCAATAACTCTAGAGGTAGTATCTTAACAGGTGACTTTTGTCTTAGGCAACCTACTACCTTACGCGATCAAATTTCTTTAGTAATAATTTTGAATTCCTGTCTATAGATTTAAAAGATAAAAAATAAGCGAGCAAACAAGTTGAAATAATTTGTAAAGGATAACCACAATTGAAGATAGTACAAAAAAGTCTCTCTCTCTCTCTCTCTCTCTCTCTCTCCTCTCTCTCTCTCTCTCTCTCTCTCTCTCTCTCTCTCTCTCTCGTTGCATTAGTATAAATGTATAAATTTTGTATGAAACGGCAATAAAGCAACCGAGAATTATATTTTCAAAAGCAATGTACGCATTTTCATCCTTCTTTTCTTATATAGGCAGCACGCCCGTGCGCGCGCTCGCACACACACACACACACACACACATATATATATATATATATATATATATATATATATATATATATATATGTGTGTTTGTGTGTGTGTGTGTGTGTGTTTAGACAGAAAGGGAGGAGAGCTAAATAAATAAAAAAAAATTATTTTGACTGAAAACGTTCCTTTCAAAACCTAATGAGTTTAAAAACCAGACTTTCCTTTTTTAATGGACTAGAGAGATAAGTTTGCAAATTCTTGTCACAAAAGCGAACCCTTTCTTCTTTCTTTTTGCGTGATCTATGTACAATAGGTAGTTTATAAGTGAAAGAGAGTGAAAGGGAAAAATATATGTTTGGGAAGGAAGGAGTCAGACCGAAGCTGGTAGTGTCTGGCCTCCACCTGATCTCTCGGGTTTATCTTTCTCTTTGAAAGTGCCTTTCTGACACCGAATGGGAGATAGTAACGAAAAGAAAAGATATGGGATATTTTATTAAAAAAAAAAGTTTAAAGGAAAGGCTGTAACCGAAATCATATTGAACTTAAGTTTTTATCTTAATTTATTTCTCTGCAACTCTTGTTTCAATAGCATGTGAAATGACTCAGTAGAAGGGTTTCGTGTTTTTTTTATATTGGAATAGTGTAAATTCCTCTGGTAATTAGTATTTTTGCAGGAGCCAGTTACTTTATGCTAATAAGCGACTGTTCTCATCAAGTTCTTCCGAATTTTTAAGTCTCTGTAAATGCTTCCAGAAATACGTATAATTTTAGTCACGTGGTTTCCCTTTTGAAGGCGTTACTTAAAGTACGAAAGCTATAACTACATTCAACTACTAAACTAGATCTCCTTGTTTCTGTTTTTATGGCCATAGATTATTCTTATGGTGCTTCAAAAGTGAATTGAAATTTGGGATTTAATCTAATAATAGGGATGTGTTCCCTTTTACTTTTTGCAAGCTTAGCAATGTTATTTTTGAGAATGGTTCTATGAACTTTTAGTTTCATTGAGAAGACTTTAGCATGAACTCCTGTCCATCATAAGGTTACAAAAATTCACGCTTTCATTGTAGGTAGATATACTGTATGAAGCAGCCAATATTGTGGAAGTTTTCTACTCAAGGGTTTCATTCATAGGTTCACACCAAGGGTAAGAATGTGCTGGTTGCATTATCATTTTTTATTGGTATCGCTTTTGTTGTAGTGGTTGTGCGCACTTACATAAATTCGCTCTGAAATGCACCTCAAATTTAGTTCCGTCGCAAATGGCTAACACCAAAATGTTAATCAGCCCTCCTTCTCACGGGACAGAAAAGAAAATTAAAAAAAAATACAAATCCACATTTTACACATCTGTTAAAGTAGCCATTCCTTCTGGTTATTTTCGACAAGACAAGTTCAAGTTGTTAGTTATCCGGTCGTAAAAACTCTTACTCGTAATTGTGTGTAACAATCGCGCCCCCTCAGAGACACTTATTAAAGTAGTCGTGCTGTTTCTTGTGTCACTTGCTCTCTAGGAAAAGAAATTTTCTCGATTGTCATCATAAAAAAGGAAGTAGATTTTTGGATAAAGTACTTGTGGGCTTCAATTACTGCAGTTATAATTTTGATTGGTATTTATAACACGTGAGCTCGTGGAAATATGCTTAAAACACGTATGTATATTTACACTCACGCTAATATATACAGACAACCTCACACAAAAAAATACTCAAACACACACACACACACACATATATATATATATATATATATATATATATATATATATATATATATATATATATATATATATATATACACACATACATACATACATACATACACACAGCATTTTTTAAATTGCTAGCCGTACCTAGATTTAGTGCACAAAAACTTCTCTGTTGGTATCTACAGTATGTACATATCCATGTATGATTAAAGGAAAGGAAAAATAATTCTAATATTAGAATACTGCTTGATGGGTAGATCTTATGTTCGTAAAAGTTAGCGATTAAATTCGAGCTATAATGTTAATGCTATATTATGTGTATGTATGGATGTGTGTGTACATATATATATATATATATATATATATATATATATATATATATATATATATATATATTTGTCTGTGTAAATATACACATATATATGTATAGAAGTAAACCTATGTTCTATATTGAAATTATTGAAGAATGAACATAATAATTTAAGTTTTTACTTGGTAGATCATAGTTGAAAATTGTTTTATTGAAATATAATTATGAATAAATTGCTGCTTCACCTGTTGAATCCCTTGGTCTTGCAGCATTGTGTTTTGCCCAGTAAGGTTGTAGCTTTGCTAGCCGTAATAATAATAATCTTTGCCAGTTTTCGGTGCGATTATAAAATAATTCGTTTAGTAAACGAAGAATCAGTCAATCTAAATGTAAAAGCTTCCAGAGATTTTGAAGGGTATCATTTGTCTCCGAAGTATCGCCCTAAAATATTTGATACGCCAATGTCATTAGAATTTCGAACATAGAGAGAGAGAGAGAGAGAGAGAGAGAGAGAGAGAGAGAGAGAGAGAGAGAGAGAGAGAGAGAGAGAGAGAGAGAGCAGAATGACTGTATATGCCTGTGTGTGTACAGATATGTAAATCATGAAATTTAGTTATTCCATAAACCGGTTATAAAGATATTGTTTGCCCCAATATAAAAGTCCCATTATGTAAACTGAAAGTGTCGTAATTGCTTCTTCTCTTGCTATCAACCTAATTGAAAGAGACTCGAGAGTTCGCTTAACTGATTTAGTAAATTTGCAACACCGCGCCGCCGTAAATGTTCATCTTCAGCATTTGTCTTTACTGTTACAAAGGAGAAATTTAAAATATAAATATTTGTACTCAAACTTATATTTTTATTTGCAATAGTTTGTCATGTGTCTATATATCTGTAGACATAAAATGGTAATCATGTATTTTAAGACTCCATGAAATTAACTTGAATTGCGTTGTTTATCAATACAGTATTGCATTACGATATTGTGTACGGTCGCTATAATAGCAGATTGTGAATTGGCTTTGTTAAAATACGTTTTCAATATGGAATAGGCTTTGATAATGTAACCGATTTATCTAACTATGTTTTATCTTCTTGACATGACGAATGTACTATTCAATGGGAGTAAGACAAAAGAATATGAATTCTAATAAAGAAAAAGGAAAAAGGAAATTGAATCCTTTCAAGAAAGCAACCGGTCACAAACTCTTACAGAGGAATTCAGAAAAGGGAAATAGAGTAGAGTGATAACCATTTCCACTTATTCTCCCCTTCGTTGATCAAAAGTTTCCGCAGCGTTGAACGAGTTAGAGTCAAGTCTTCCTCAAAGTGCAACATAAGAGGAAGTCGAACTTTAACTCTTGCATTTCTGTCGTGACATTTGATCAAAATAAAAGACGAAAGACGTTTCATTTTTATTTAATATCAATCTTCGGACACAGATGTGAATCTCTGAACTTTTTCTCTACGTCTATTCTTTATCACAGTGTCTGATTTAACAAATAGGAGGATTTGCGACGATGAAATGTAAAATTTGAATCTGTTGAGTTTGAATTTCGAACCCATTTCTTTGGTATAAGTTATAGGAACTGGCTTAACCTTTATTACAAAACAAAGGAAACCCTATTCATATTGTTGTCTCTATTCTAATTAATAAGGTTGTACGTCTTGTACATTGTAATCACATTTCTCTCATTTCTTGTACTGATTTCTTGGACCTAGTTTTATCACAGTATTTACAGCAGCTTAATCAACCTTTACGGGATAAACTGGAAGCAATTATTGTTTTGCACCCATATTCCAGATGGAGACCTCTCTTACGCTATACTTGACCTTGACCAACGGTTTTATTTTTTACTTATCTCAACTTTATATTGCCTCATTTACATGTCTCCTGTATATTAGTGCGAATGTCAGAAGACATTTGTTTGCCTGCTTTGACAAAAGAAATGTTCGTTTGAACGGAAAGAGATCTTAACTTTTAAAGAAAATTATTTTAAAAGCTTCTTGAAAATAGTCACAATTTTTCATTTACGGTAAGGTTTTAACAATTGCTTCAATGTGACTTCTAATATGTAGGGTATTTAGCACCTTTATTATTTCGATTGTGTTGTTAAGATCGGTAGAATTAGTGAAAGCCTCCCCTCAAAAAAAAAAAAAAAAAAAAAAAAAAAAAAAATCAATTCTAATGGAATGCATCGTCAACATGCCGAGCATGTAGCCCGGTATGTTTGTTAGGCGTCCAAAGTTACGAAGTTAAAGCTACTTGTTTTAAGACTGTAAATGATTGTAATAATAACCAGTTATAATAGTGATAATAGTCTCTTAAAAAAGCTACTATCGAATACCTTGTTTATTATCTACACACACACACACACACGCACACACACACACACATATATATATATATATATATATATATATATATATATATATATATGTATGTAAAATATATATATATATATATATATATATATATATATATATATATATATATATATATATATATATATTGTGTGTGTGTGTGTGTTTTCCATTTACATAAAATTCAATAAGAAGGTCTGATCCCCTGTGTATTTCTTCACAATGGTGGTTTACGTTTTTGGGTGTTTCGCATCGGGGAAAAGAAAAAGTTTCCCAAATTGGGCTTGTTCAGTTGGCTTTATTGAAAAATATATTCAAGCTCAATGGGAATGTGTTCTTACGATACTATTGAATATATTATGAAAGGAAATTCTATAGGTTTTACTCTTGGGTCAGAGTGGAGAAATATTGCAATTAAGGCCTTCTATCGAAAAAAGACATATGAGACAAAGAACATATTATTGTTGAGAGATAGAGGAGAGGGGGGATAGGTCTGGATGTTAAGCATGATTATTAACTTTAATAACATATGGATTCTTATCTTATAAGAAGCGTAAATTTCTCTTATAAAATACTGTATTTTTTTATTAAAAATAAGACAGAGGTGTTTATGAGGAGAGTAGCATGTAAGAAAGATATGATTGCTTCTCTGAAAAAAAGTAAAATATGAAAGTAGCCGTAAATTTTATCATTTGATTCGAAAAAAGATTGCGCTTTTATTTTATCTTCATCTTTTCCAAGCTATTCGGGTCGTCTACTCTCACGGCGGTGCATAAACAGAATCACAGACTCTTGTCTTTTGCCTCCATCTCCATCTTCATTCTTCTGGCCAAGTCGAAATAAACCAACAAAGAGTTGTTCCAGCTGACTTAGTCGTCCTCAGGAAGATCCTTTCGGTTGTAATGGCATTCAACTTCCAAACTCTTTTCTCATTTCCTTTTATGATTTGTCAGTTACTCACTGTTGCTACCCAGATTTTTCTCCCCCCCTTTTTTTTAGAAGTTATATAAAAGAGTTACCTAATAGAAAAAGCTGCTTACTACGTCAGTTTAGGGACTTTAAATTCACCCGTTGATCTATAAAGAATGGTTGAAAAAATTGTAGTAATTTTCCGCATTGCATTTAAAGATGAAGCTTAGATCGTTATTTAGATGTCATCATTGTCCTTTGAAGTAGAATAAATTTGTATACAATACATAATTGTATAAATAACTTAGATGGCATGGTGACTTCTACCTTCGTATGAAATAACCGTAAAATTTGAAATAAGCGAATAACCACTTTATATTAGACAAGTATGGGGAAAGAAACTAATTTGAATTAGATAATAAGATACTTGGTAGTGAATATATGATCACATATGGAAATATTTCCGAAGTGATATATTTTTCAACATTTATGAGAAATACACTTCATGATTTCAAACCAATTAATCAGTAAACGAAAATCTAATCAACCGAGATCAGATTGATATTGTGGTGATGAATGGGACTTTGGCAAACCAAATGGGTAAGCCACTATTAATTCCTTGTAGAAGAACCTCCATGATAATTTCTTTACTAATTTTTGTAAATACTTACTTTTGTGACATGTTTAATCTTGGTGACTTAATCCAGTTATCTGCAGTAGTAAATCTATGGGCCTTATACGTCTTACAAAATGTTTTCTTCGTGAGTTCTAGCATGGAAGTTAACAAATAGAAGTTCAAAGAATGAATCCCATAGTTATCCATCTCTATCTGTAGCTACCATACACATAGTCTTTGGGACAGTGCTGATTTTCCCCTTTCAAGGAACATTGTCATTCTGTCATTGAATTTTTGTTTAAAGAAAAGAGCATAATGAAATGGCCGCAAAGGGGAAGTAAAAGACACTGACTGAAAACCTATAGCAAAAGTCTGTCCATTGTAGTACCAAATATTGTTCATAGGCAGTTACTTCGGCCAACTAGAAAACTAGAGGACTCTCCGTATTTGTGAGTTATGCGTTGACGCGTAATTGTAAATTCTTCTATTTATGAATCGTCTCCAACATAAAAAAAAAATGAATAAAAACATGGAAAGCTAAAGGAATCAAAAGATCTAATGAAGACGTCAGATACATTTTATGGGCTCTCTCTCTCTCTCTCTCTCTCTCTCTCTCTCTCTCTCTCTCTCTCTCTCTCTCTCTCTCTCTCTCTCTCTCTCTCTAAATACTTGAAAAGCAAGAGGTCATGAAGTTCGAGAGTCAATTCAGTTTCATATGTGATATTACCTCAACATTTATGCAAAACCCCAGTCATAATTCCTTCCTTAGAAGTATTCTAGAGCTTAATGAATAACATTTCGCCCAAATAAGGTTTCTTGAGAGGACTTGCTAAGACTAAAATTTAGTTTCTTTCCAGTATGAATTAAATTTTATGTTTTCGCACTGCTCACCGATGTTCGTTTATTTTTAAGCACCCAGTCTCTTTCTCGTAATTTTATTAGTGAATTGTATAAAAACATAGTCGAGAGGGATGTATAACCTTTTCAGAATTTTTAGTGAAATACCTGTACGTGGGCCGGTAATTCTTTTTATGTAATTTTGACAAAACATTTTACGTTCCAGCAAAACACGATTAAAACAATACGTGCGCGCTTCCATTTTGATAAATACAAACCTAGTTTATTTTAGTGAACAAAGTTTTATTGTTTTATTCACGCCTGCGTGTATTTCTTGTGGTCTCTTAATGAAGGATTCATTACACTACTGGCTTCACTGATTTTCGTTTGTGCATGTTATAGAGAGAGAGAGAGAGAGAGAGAGAGAGAGAGAGAGAGAGAGAGAGAGAGAGAGAGAGAGAGAGAAGATTGATTAATTAACATGTATTTAACATGATTCGTTTATGCTACATGAAATAATCTGCAAAATGTTTCAAACGTATTGTTGTGACGAAGGTCCTTCGGGAAACCACACTTCAGTATCCTGTATTCCCTGCAGTAATTAAGGATAAGCGTTTGAGTCCCAGGATTCGTGTGATGAGGTAACTGGCGTAATTGCCTATTGAATGCTAAAGGGAGAAGTTGACGGAATATATGGAAGAGGTTTCCAGTAGACTGGACTCGAAACACTCCCGGTGATGAAGGTTCCAGAACTAATAGATGACGGAATTTCCAGCGCAGACTAATGTCTTTGTGATGAGTCTTATTGTTAAGTGGATTATTCTGATATTCTCTACCATCTAGTCATAAAAATTCAGTTTTAATCACCATAGTTGTAGCACTAAAACTTGTTTCTCATGATTCGTTTTTTAGATAATGTTTATAGACAGTGATGTCTTTTTCTAATGCAGACAAGGGGTTTGATGAGAGTTAAAGTTGCCACACTTGCATTGATGGTGATTGCAATTATCATTTTAAGGATTGGGATTTATTTTTTAAGATCGCCAAGTAGTCAAAGTTGTGTTATTATGATCACAACAAAACAAATTATCTCCAGGAAAAGGAAAATATTTTTCTCTTCTACAACAGAGAGAGAGAGAGAGAGAGAGAGAGAGAGAGAGAGAGAGAGAGAGATCACCCACGCATAATGGACAGGACCGAATTTTATGCAAAAAATATATTCATTGTACTTGATAACTGGAATAACTCTTGTCGTGAATAATCCTGTTGACAAGTTTTGAATGATTTATTATCAGTTTTATTTCTCTCAAATAAGATGAAGTATATTTCCGATTGTCTTTATTGTTATAATTATTTATTGTTATTTTTTTTTCTTTCAAAGTTACACGACGGATCTTTGACTTTCTTTAGAGTGTTTGATGTTGATCACAAGATAATTCTTATCCCTTATGCGAAAATTTATAAATCATTAAGAGCCTCGTGACATTTTCAAAAACACTAGAATATTCTCATTTATGATCTCCTTTTGTTTTTCAGAAATGATACGTATTTTTATGTAAGGTAATGAAATCTAAATATTCCCTATAATTATTGACCAAGTGGGAGTGACAGATGGGAAATATTTCATGGAATCCTACTTGAGATTTACAAACCTGAATAACATGAAGGAAAGAAGAGATTTAGAAAAAGTCAGACGGAAGCTATTATTCGCATTACTGAATTTTCATTTCCACTGCGGTAGGAAATAGATATTAGAGTGAAATTATAGTAAATTTGGAATTACGTATTAAATTTAACGCAGGTTTTTTTTTTTATGTAAAAAACGCTTTTAGCCTATTTAGTCATGGATGCAGTTGGTCTAATTATAATAGTAGCGGAATAAATTACTCTAGAGTAATTAAATTACCTTATGTAGAAACTTAATTACCTGCAATGCATCACAGCGTTTTATATGTGCAGTATGTATTTAATTTTTAGTTATTTGGTGCTTAGTTTCATTTGCTTTTGGAATTAGATTGTACTGATTAGACTGAGATATACTTAAGCTTGTACTTACCCGTGCAATATTTAAATTTACTTTATTATTCTAACAGATTTTCTCTCAGACATGTAGTTTAAATTTCGGACCTTCATGCAGTCTGATAGATGTGCCTTTTTTGGCCTCCTTCTCGAGTATATCACATGGATTTCCATTCGTTATTTATTTTGTGTCCAAAGACAGTGGAAGAGCATGGTACAGAGGCTATGACACTACCCAATACTAGAGAACAATGGTTTGATTTTGGTGTGTCCTTCTAGAAGTGTTGTTTACCATAGCTAAAGAGACTCTTCTACCCATGCCTGTGGACGGTAGCCAAGTGGCTTAGTTAACCCGTTGAGCGAAGAAGAAATGTTCGATTATCTTAGTGTTGTTAGGTGTATGAGGAAAGAGGAGAATGTGTAATCCATAGGTTAGGCTATTATGTGTATGTGTAGGCAAATAAAAAAATGAGACTTAACCAGAGAGGGATCCATTGTAGTACTATTTGGTCAGTCAAAGGACCCAATAATTTATCTAGTGATAGTATCTCAACGTTGGCTGGTGCCTTGTCCAACCTGCTACCTATGTAATGAGTTAGTACTTATTTATAGTTTAGGTACTATCTTAGCTTTTCTGATTGTTTTAAACGGAGAGCATGGGTAACAGCATTTGGACAATAATCTTATCCTCTGTACACTGAGACCAACCAACTGACTGATGATTTCCTTGTATTTTGACCTCTGGTGCACGATGTCCAAAGGCATTCATCTTTATTCTTTAGAATACAAGTTTCAATTTGAATTATTTTGTAAAAAGCAGCATCATTATCTTTTTAGGGTGTATTAGAATTGATTAAAGTATAATAGCAACCTTGCAGTTAAAGGAGAGTTATTTTCTTAGTTTCATGCAGTGCAATACTCACAACGGAAGTTTATTTGTATTCATTTTGTGAAATGTAGAAATCTTACTTACACGGATTCTGTAAAGGGTCTTTTATTACTTATTGTACATTGCATCGTAAATTGCCTTTCCAGCTATTAAAGCATAAATAAAAGCATCATGAAAAATTAGAATTTGCTTCTAATGTAATATAATTTAATGGCGAATGCCATATGCATCAGCATACAACGAAAGATGATTGATAAATAAGCAAAATTCCTTTTCATCGATTCAATCAGTAAGTAAGATGGGAATGATCTCGATATTATCATTCTTCGTTATCTCCGACACCACATGTTTAATCACTTTCAGATAATTAGAAATACTCCTGAATTTCCTGTTAATTAATTCTTAAGAAGAATTCCTGATGAATTCTTCTTCTCTCCGTCTTTGGTCAGTGTTAACGTCAACACATTAATTTCTTTTTGTTTTCTTAATGTCCTTAGAAAACTTCTTTTCTTCTTCTTCTTCTTCTTCTTCTTCTTCTTCTTCTTCTTCTTCTTCTTCTTCTTCTTCTTCTTCTTCTTCTTCTTCTTCTTCTTCTTCTTCTTGTTAGATTTATTTCGACATCTGTTACAGATGAAATTAAATTTTTACCAAACCTCAAGATTTTGATAAAAAGCTATTAATCATTCATCGCCAATGTTTGCATGTTTCGCTTGCTCCCCTACCCTCTTGAAACTGCAAGAACAACGGAAACGGAGACAGCGAAATAATCAGTTAATTGTTAGTGAATTGCTTAGTCATTTGTCGTTAGCCTTGTAAAAATCGATTAAATTTCTTGAATTAAAACCGTAATATAGTGAGGAATGGTAAAGAACAGTAAACTCCTTTGAAAACTTAGAACAAATGAATATAAATGGGGAATCGACTTTTTTTTTCCATGGTAGATAACAGGCAGGAGACGTAGCGAATGGTTAAAATATAAATTTAAATCAAGTTATTTAGCTTTTTTTTTTTTTCAGATGAAAACCGAAGTAGAATATTTACTGACACAGAAATGGTACTCCAGTTGGAGCTCTGATTACAATCTCCATAGTGGGAAGCAGTCTCTCAAGTGATTGATAATTTTTTTTCGTGCCTTACGATTCATTTGGAGGTAACAATGAAACATTAGCTTATAAGACTGATAACTTTGTTTGGTTAGTGATGCTGTATAACTTTTTTTCACATTTCCTTGGGAAGAAATTACATTGTAAATACCTTGTTGACCTGCTAGTAGCTTATATCGAAACATTTATTCATTATAGATTATACCAGTTTTAATTATTCCGGTTTTGTACGAACTACAGTAATTAATGACCATCTTTCCACAGTAAAATATTTACACTACATATTAGTAGCTAAAAGTATTTTCACATATGTATAAGAAGATCTATTTCACAGTTAGAACTTATTTTTACATTTTCCGCGAATTCAAATAGATATAAACTTTCCTTAAAATATGTCTTCTATAAAATACTTACCTCAAAATATAAATATATTCGTAGTTAATACTCGGAGACCAGGAGTATCATTCCCATGGCTGTTATCAATTAGAAGAATTACTCCCATGGCGGTTATCAGTTAAGGAATTCATCCCAATTAGTTGAGGAATTGTAACAATGTGTAACACGAATTTTGTTACCGTAAAAATGATGTTAATTGTACAGGAAGGATGACATCCTTTACAATGCGTTCAAGTGAAAAAACAGGTTCATTGAAAACGTGAAAGGTTCACTTATATATTTTCTCTCTTATATTTGTATTCACAGGTAAGAGTGGTGTGAACCTTGTTCCTTATTCAATTTCCACCTTGAAATGTTCACGTCTCAAGAGGAATAAAGTTCCCAACACGAGTTCATGAATACCGAAGTTCGAGAATGGATGACATTTTCCCCATTTAAGTTTGCTCCGTCTAATCCCTTCAATAAGAGATTTCGGTTAATCGTCGAGGGACATTAATTACAATAGGAAGGAAAATGCCCTGAAGGTAATGCCAGAGGTTATTTCTTTGACGCCAAAACGGCCAACTACTAAAATTAATTGCATGAATAATATGCTCCGTTTATGAGGGAAGATTTGTATTACGCTGCGTTTATATCGTGTGTTGGTTTGTTTTAATTTTCAAATAACATTTTACCATTCGCAAGGGGTGAATCTATCTTGAGTTGAAATAAGTAACAATTAGGCCACTAGAAACCAGTTAATGTAATGCAGTAATTAGGTGATTTACGATTTGATGTTTTTATTTTTTTCATAGACTTGATGGATATTTTTATGCTTCATATTTTAGGCTTTGTAACTAATCGTGTTTGAACAAATAGATATTTATTGCAACACGATAATGAACTAATTATTTTTACAAAGTTTCGTTATTAGTTTAAATGATATCAGTGTTACAAGTCAATCATATTTTTATACCATATTTTGCTACTAGGTTAATAATGGTACTGTTCACTTCTCACGGAAATCAACCTTCCTTTGTGCAGTGCAAAATTTACCTGCGTGACTGGTAACAAAACTAATTGAATGAGTTGTATAAGCTTCTATCAAACTTGGTTGAATGATCTCTCAGAAACTCAACATTTCTGCTCTGAAATACTTCAGCCAATGAAATGGCGGCTGATCTAAGTTCAGTAGCAGATTGCTGGAGTCGATGTGAAGAGGCTTCACCAAACCTGTTTTTAGTGAACTGCAGACTTTCCAAGAGTTAAATTTTTAAGAATGTTATATACTCAGTAATGTACACAACAACGCAATGTATGTGATACGGTCTTATAGTTGAGGTTTTGTAAATATCTTTAAAAGGGCGTTTGTTTTATGAAATGAATTATGTTTCAGATTAAAAGCAGGCTATTTTAACGGGTCAAACGAAGCCGTCTTTCGGAATAGTTCTTGCACCAGTTATCTTAAGAGGGATTGTGATTAGGAAAATGTCTACCATTATGTGATTTCCTTACGTGGGTACAAATAATTTCCCTATGGGACAGAAGATTGTTGCTCTTATCTACTCGTGTCAGAACTTGGTCATTGATGCCTCCCCGATATAAACTTATTGGGCGCTTTGATTGGCATTATTATTATTATTATTATTATTATTATTATTATTATTATTATTATTATTATTATTATTATTATGACTTGCTAAGCTACAGCCCTTGTTGGAAAAGCAGGATGCTTGAAGCCCAGGGGTTCCAACAGGGAAATTAGCCCGGTGTGGAAAGGAAACAATGAAAAACAAATTATTTCTTTTTATTTTTTATTTATTTACTTATATCTGAAGGACCAGAAATTACTCTGCTCTTGCTCAAAGGTTCTCTAGATTGTGCCTGGGATCCTCTTTATAGCAGTATTTTGAACGAGTCCAGAAGCTGCAATTGGATTAAACGATTTCAGAAAAAGCTTCAATATTGGAAAGATAGTTATCCTTATACACATTTTACATTAGAGGTAACGCCATCCTGCTATCTTGATACCATTTTTATAGAATGCGAGATGACTGCGCATCATGTAACTACCTAGTGTCATCCTCTTTTGTTTCAGTTTATTAAAAGAGGTTATCATTTGAGAAGCTGGACTCGCCTCATTCTCAGATCACTTCAGTTGTGTGATGCTCTTACCGTTACCTAGGCTGTCTGGGATATTACGTTCATTGTTCATTAAGTTTTTTTCCTGTGAGGATATAATACTATGTCCACTTGTGGTAGAGGGACTCTATTAATTGCTCTGATTTCAATCAGTATTTATGAAATAGTTTTGAGCTGAGGTTTAATCCGACTGTTATAGAAAAGACTGTGACAAGTATTATGCATATATATATATATATATATATATATATATATATATATATATATATATATATATATATATATATATATATATATATATATATATAATTATATATATATAATATATATATAGCTTCTTTATAAGGAATAATTAAGAAAGAATATTTCACCATAAATGAAGATTATATATGTCGGTATATATGTAATGTTTGTGTGATTATGTGTGCATGTATGCAAAAGACCCCCATTTTTTAATCAATGCTACTAATAAGTTTCATCGCATAAATATTTTTTATTCTTCTCAGAAGGAAAAGTATTTTCTCAGGTTTCAAGTGCTGGTCCCCTTAAACTAGGTCAATCTCTTGATGAGGCCTTACAATGCATTACATGATCACTAACAATTCAGTGGAATGTCCTTTTAAGCATTTTAAGCGTTGATATTACCAGGCGAGTATTATGAGAACAAGAAAAGTTTGGAAGGTGCGAATCACTTGACTTGGATCTTATTAGTGGTGGAGAGGTATTAACGTCATCGGTAAATTCGTTCTTGATCAGTAAGTCAATTCATATAAAAAGATGCGTAACGTTTTATGGTATTGCTTTTTTTTCTAACGAATTCGAAATTATTTAATGAAAAACTCATCGGAATTTCTATGGCACTTTGCTACTTACTGAAAGTTTGAAAGTGTCTACATGGAAGAAAAATGCTATTTTTATTTGGATGTCAAGTTTACTTTAATCTAAAATGGTCAGCATTAAAGAGCTCTATCAAATTTATGCCATAAACTTTGCAAATAATATACTGAAGCTGTATACGTTGATAAATGGAACAAAAGAAATACGAACAGCTTGAAACGTTTAACTTTTTCAGTTAAACGAAAAGAAAAGAAAAAAAATTTTTGAAAACAAATCTGGCTGAAACGAGACACGAGCTCGATCAAATAATCTGGCGTAATGAAGGCCCTGAGTCCACCTTTGCTATTGGAGGATGTTTTGTTCAACGCTCCACTTTGAAGTTTCTAAATTTCATTTGGGAGAGTAATAGAAACCTGTTACTGCTTGGACAAGGCCTTTGTTAAGCCGGAATAATGCAATCACAAGGCAATATTTCATTCCATTAACTCTTAATGAACAACTTGCATTATGATGTATACTTTGGCCAGAATGATTTTGCAAAATAAGAATTTTCTTTTGTAATACTCGAGTATATATTTTGTAAGGACCCCACTAATTATTGAGTGTTTTATATCCTTTACTGTATACTTTGTTTGCCGTCTATTTTTCGTGAATTTTTTTTTTCATTCTTTGTATTATGTTTAGACGTTAATCGGACAACACTTTGGCCTGAACAAGTGTCATTTAGGGAAGTTTAAGACGACACGAATTTGCTTGCTTTCAAGGTATTGTGTTTAACTTTGGCAAATTCTGTAATTACCTTGATAACGTACATTTTTGTTTGAGTTCAAAGTTTGTACGCTGTTAGAAAGTTTAGCCAAACTTACTTTGACCATAACTCAACATTATTCGATTGTGTTCATCTAATGATAAAATTGTCAGGATACGAGAGACTGACCTTAGAAGTACTGTATGGTCTGTCGTACAAACATCAGCTCAAACATAGAAAATTAACTATTTGTTTTAAATAGATATTGTTTTACTGACTGGTGGGTGTTTAGTTACAATTCCTGTTTCAAGCAGAAAAGTTTTGTATGTTAACCTTATGGAATGTTATAAAGACGTCACCATCTTACAAATATCACAGGCTAGATGTTGGTTTTATAATAGTTTCATCTATTTCATTTATATTCTATGACTGCTATAGAATTATTTTAAAGAACAATGTTCTTCAACATTAATATTTTTTATAGATTATTGCAACGCCATAAATTACTTACCATTTCCTTAATTTACTTGAAAAACTATGATATAAGGTTTGTTCATTATTTCCAAACTACTGTGAGTATAACATCAGAAGGAAAGGCATTGAAAGAGTGTCGAAGAGTCATCTGAACCGAGGTACTTATATTCTGTATACTCATAAGATTCAGAGGTGAGAGGCTCATCTCTGACTGGAAGACGGTAATTGTCAACTTGAAATTATAGGAGATGGGGCGATGCGGGGTGGGGTGTTAGAGCAGAGTTCCTTCGTAGTTCGTGCCCCGTTAAACTCTTTTTATCACTATTTTACCACTTCCAATTTCCTTTCTTCAATCTCGCTTCCAAACCTCTTTTAACTTTGACTTTATAATGCCCCCGCTGGGTTTCCCCGCATTGGCACTTCAGTATGAAATGGACTCCTCTACCCCAGCGCTGTGCTACTGTGTGCAAATAACATAAATACACCAACTTGAACTTCATTGCTTGTATATTAACTTTGCTTAAAATACCAATATACGTTACATATCATTGAATGGAGGTATAGCGTATGTTTAGTGAAGTTGTATTGTGTTCGTATACACGATTGTTTTGTGGCAGTTGTCTTTGCTTATATATCTCTATTACACTAAAACCATGTTGGGTATGAGGCAGGGATGAATCTGTAACATTTTGGATAAAGTACTTCAAAGTACAATTAAGGAGAAATACTTTGAAAGAACAAAGTAAACCGCTTTGCGTGGTGAAGGCATGCTCTCTCTTGAGTGTACCGCTAGTTTAGTACAGTATTAGTAACTTTGTCAAGCACTGAATATAGTGAATACGCTTCAAAATCTTGTATTCATTCTTGTTGTAAGAGAGAACGTTTACATGTGTGTTAATTTGATTATGATCAGACAACATTTTGGATTTTTTCCCTTTAGCGTAATACAAAGAATCTCTCTCTCTCTCTCTCTCTCTCTCTCTCTCTCTCTCTCTCTCTCTCTCTCTCTCTCTCTCTCTCTCTGTGTATGTGTGTGTGTGTGCTTGGTTAATCCCATTTCATCACCCTCCCCTTCTTGTGAACTCCAGTTATAGTCAGTAACACGAGATGCAATGGCTATTATTAGAGTTTCGCCAGGTTGCAATGAGGTATTAGTTCACTACTTTGCCAATTTTCAAGAACGATTTTATTTTGATATTAGTTGTCATCTGATTCCGTTTTATGTTATTCGTGTAATCAAAATGAGGGTTTTTTGAAATTATGTTGAAACTATTTATACGATTAATTTCTAGGGATGGCATTTTATTTTAAATTCTTCATAATGTACCTTGGTATGAATTGTTACGCTGATGTAGCTGAAAAAAAAAGTGTAAACTTTCTGTTCCTTTTAATGGAAGTGCCTTTGTCATGGGCACCTGCACTGTTCCTTTGAGCTGGAAGGGGACAAGGAAAGGAAATATGGAAGATCTAGAAGACATCTAACTCCAAAAGACCAGACGTTATATAGGGCTTTGATCAACTAATGTCATCTTATTCGCAATAATTTGGAGAACAGTGTTGCTTCTATATTTCCCCGAATCATTCAACGTCTTCCTTTTTAAGAACCGGGTTCACTAATACTTCTTGAAGTGCTCATCTCAGTCTCTTCATCCGCAAATAATCACCTCAATAAATCTGCTATTACGATATTCTGTCTTATGTAAAGAGCAGCGTTAAAAACCCCATATTGTCTGGAGTTCAAACCTCTGAACGGTATAGTTTTGACTAATTTCATTTATTAGCCTTTGTCCCTTTGTTTGAGAGTAATTAGAATTATTAGATACAATTGAGCCGTCGCATTTATCCGTATTGAGAAACGGGCATTAAATGTTGTTTTTTCAAAGTTTCGTAATGGCATTTGCTGCTGGGAAAATTAATAAAGTTTAATTGCTTTCACTGAAATCGGTAATGAATTTTGGAATGTACAGTATAGTTTAATGACTCAGGTCAATTAATGGCGAATTATTTTCATGTGTATGCACATGTCTGAGTGCGTTGTATAAAAAGAACTAGAATGAGGAAACCGTGATCATTATAAGATACAATTATGAGCAATACACTGTTTCCAGCTTAGAACAACAACAAAAAATACTGAAAGTCGTTTACGAATGGCGGTTCTTTGAAGGCACTTTCAGTTATTACAGCTACTCATTGATCCGGAAGTGAAAAAAAAAATTTAATGACATCACAAAAAAGGCATTAGGAAGCGAACAGAAACCGGTAAATGGTTTAAGGATGACTTTGTTGATACAATTTGAAAGTACTTTTGCTAATTGATTAGGTTTAGCTATTATGAGCATCAGTCCATGAGGGGGTTCATTGCGCCTCTGCGAAAGGCAGCATTTTCATTTACATTGATTGATGAATATCGTTCCCTAGGAATATTATTTCTTCTAACGAGCGTCAGTCTGAATGTGATTACACAGCTGTCATTCGAATTTTGTTTTTAAATCTTGGTTTTATCGTATTTCACATTTTGTGATGTCCACATTTATGAATATGTGAAATCTGAGGAAAATTTCCGGAGTCCTAAATTAGACATTAAATGGTGGTATTTCTTTTCGTTTTAAAATAACAAATGTCTATGTGTAGGTCCAAGCTTTATGTTTTTCATACTCGTTTTTATTTTAATAGTTTTATTCGTTAGAGAGATATACAAGGTAATAATATTCAGTTTACATCTTCGTCGTTGTAAAGAGAATTTTGAAAATATAAATGATTTTCAATCGTCACGAAAAATATAGTTAACGAGTGAGTCTGAATGAAAATAATGATATATATACTGTAATTATATCATGCCAGAGTTTTCGTATTAGATTAAGCATGGGCTCAAAATTCCATAAAGAAACTTAAGATTAGTAGATTGTTCAGAAACTTGAGCAGGAGACTCCAAGGAAGTAAAAGAATCAGATTCCAAGTTATCTGGCATTACTACATTCCGGATTCCTGACGTCGTGGGAAGGAAAGGGTTAAGGTCAGTGTTATGTGAAAGGAGCGATTATTTGCGAATATCTCTCACGCAAGGTTCTGTGGATTTTGTCAAACTTCTGCTTGTCTAATAATTGAATGATGTTCTATAAGCTATTATCATCAGTATTAGGGAATCCCGTCCCCAAGATAATTTTTAGTTCTAAAATCTAACGAAATTCCACCAAGAGATTGGTGAATTAATTGTCTGCTTCGAATGTAACCTAAGGCCAATGAGGAAATGTCTTTTGATTTCCATTGACAAGCATATTAGGAAATACATATAGAAATACTAAATTTTTTTTTAGTAATGATGAGGTTCAAATGTCCATTAATTTTTAGTAGTAAACGTTTTACA
Organism: Palaemon carinicauda; assembly: GCF_036898095.1. Classification (NCBI taxonomy): domain Eukaryota; kingdom Metazoa; phylum Arthropoda; class Malacostraca; order Decapoda; family Palaemonidae; genus Palaemon; species Palaemon carinicauda. The sequence goes on along the minus strand of NC_090727.1, from coordinate 3,980,528 downwards.
ACTTTCCAATTAATTTGCAAAAACTAAAAAAATCCTGGCGTAATTTTTCAAATATTTTCAACAAAACTTGCAATTGTATTTCTCAAATATTGATCAGAAATGGCAGAGAATTGCAACTAGGTAGAGAATCGATGAACCTGACACGTTATTTACGTTCGCTAGATTGATGACGACGGGATTTTCTCCTTGAAAAGAGAATGATTTTACCGTATTTATTTTTTTTCGAAATCCATCCTCATTGTTGGATCATGAACGCTTAAATAAAGGGATTTGGGTGATTTCATGTCTTATGAATCATCGGCAATGATTTATTTGCATCGTGATTGATGGTGAGGATAGAACAGGATTATTCTCTTTTGAATTACCTTCACCAGGCGTCAATCATGTTATTTGACGCTTTTCTATTTTCGGTTTAAATTATTTTGGCGAAGGAATATATAGGCAGTTCGTCCTCAGCATTTTCTTTTTCTTTTTTTGTTATTTAAACATGCACACTTATTTATTGGGTGTTTCATGGGTCGGATTAGAACCGTGAATTCTTATATTTAGCTGAAATTAAAAGTTTAAAAGTATTCTTTCATAATTTTTCGTCATATACTAGAGATGCAAACCATAATCTTATTCTTATAAATACAAAATCACGTGAAATTACCAACAGGTATTGTCACGGGTAAAAGGTGAACCAACCAGACCTGACTTTACGGGATTGCAATTATAACAATCAACCTAACGACGGTTCATTTTCTGTATAAAATGTACTTTCAAAAGAACTACTAAATCTGTCTGTATATAATGTATATTCAGAAGAACCGAGTGTTGTGTGATACAAAGAGGATTTAGTAATACTCACTTACTGATCTTTGCACCTCTGAGAAGATTAAAGTTGAGCATTTCTGCATATTTAGTGTCTACAAAAAAATAGTAATAGTAATCGAGGTCGAATAATGATAATGATGAATGACACCTTCCCTTCCCATGAAAATACCGATGCTACTCCGTGCTTCGATAGTGAGAGGAGAAAAAAATTTCTAATGCTTAAAGGTTTATCCTCAGATACCACAGTAAAATTGGAAAAACCTCTCGCCCAACGGGAGGCTAATGGGATGAAACAACCCAGAAAAGGACATGCCAGTCAGGAGTATCAGAAAATCGAATTGATTTTTCTTCATCCACTCTTGCTTGTACAGCTATCCACAAAATTCTGCGTTTTCTTATTTCCTTTTCTCACTGGGATATTTTCCTTGTTAGAACCTTTGGGCTTAAATCATCTTTGTTTTTACAAATAGGGTTATAGATTAGCTCTTAATAATGATAATAATAACTTATCTGTAAATCACAAAATGGAAGAGCTAGGTTAAAATGAATTTTTGATTAACATAAAAAACATAATTTTGTATTGCTAGAGTGTATTGAGGTCTTAGGTTGTATTAGCTTTTGATGAACTAGATTAAAATTACATGATATCCGTTTGCCATCAAGTGATCATGATTTCGATAACTGGCCTTAATACATGAATAGTAATGTGAAACAAGAAACTGGCCTCCACTTGATGTAATATTACTGTCCTTCACTAGATGTAATATTCAGTTTAACTGGTATTTAAAGTCTCAAATTCAAGTAAAATCTTCACCCTCAAGAGCGAGTAAAATTGCTTTCTAAGTGGTAAAATTTAGGAGAGGAAAAGATATACTGTAGATATCGGCATTATCATTAAGATATATTCTGTTAAGACTACATGACTATTAATGGGAATTGTTAGATGAAAAACTCTTCTCATCAAGAAAAGCCACAGCCTTTCTGGTAGCAAAACTTTTTTCAGTTAGGAGAACAAAGAAAATTTATCCCCGCAAGGTATTCCCCCCCCCCCAAGCACAATAATGAAAAAAATGTTTTTTCATAAGAGAAAATAAAAAACATAAAAAATCATGAAAAACAAGTATTTACCCGACCTTCCTTAAGAATTGGCCTGACTTAAACAACATTCCCAAGAAGAGTACAGAAGTCTACATAATTTTTTAATATCGAGGGCCGTTCTTGCTTTGAGTTTTCTTGAATATCACAGTTTAGTTCAGGATTCCTTGTAGACATTTATGCTTATAAATAATAAATATCATATAAATAGTTCAAAGAACTCTGAATTAATTCGGTTATAGTGTGCATTATTTAGTATGGGGGTAACCAAATTATTGTTATTTTCTTTTAGTATATAATTTGTTGCAAACACACACACACATATGTATATATATATATATATATATATATATATATATATATATATATATATATATATATATATATATAAACACACAGTATATGCTATTTAGTATATGAGAAAGAGTGTGTAGAGATAGGCCTTCGTTTAAGGATTTTTTTTTAAATTATCAGATTTAGGGATAAAGCCAGCTAGTATGAAATATATGATTATGTTACATGCTATAGTATATTTTTAATGGCAAGTATCATCTGTATTTTGATATTCCATTATTTATAGAATGACCGAACACACTAAGGCGTCTCTGCAATATTGCTTGCTAATATATCTTTCACAGAACTTCTTTTATGCTAGAATGCCATGTAAATCTAATAATTTTATCACATTACATATAAATAAGGATACACCTTTTCATATGTGTTACCAACAAAATGCATTGTTTAAAAAAATCACTTAAAATTACACCTCTCCCTTTTAATATAAAATCACTGATAATCCCACTTCTGTCTAGACCTAATAATAAAAAATCCTCCACTGCATACCCATGAGATAATAAAGGGGATAAATATTCTTCCAATTTTTCTGTGGATATCAGGAATGAAAAAAACATTAAGGGTGTCATAAAGCCTTCTTTTCCCATGAAAAATTATTCAAGGATCCTAGAAATGAATATAAAATTTCGAATGCAGAGAGAGAGAGAGAGAGAGAGAGAGAGAGAGAGAGAGAGAGAGAGAGAGAGAGAGAGAGAGAGAGAGAGAGAGAGAGAGAGTATTCTGTAAATAAAAAATCAAGTATAGAAAACATGCAAAGGCGATATTCTGCATGTCTAAACGGAATTTAGTTGTGGTCTTCGAAAGAACTGTTCGAAAGGTCTGTAAAGATACTTATATGTACAGTATACACACACAAAAGTACTTATATACCATATATATATATATATATATATATATATATATATATATATATATATATATATATATATATATATATATATATATATATATACACAGTATATGTATATATATATATATATATATGTATATGTATATATATGTATATATATGTGTATATATATATGTATATATATGTGTATATACATATATATATATATATATATATATATATATATATATATATATATATGTATGTATGTATGTATATGTGTTATATATGTGTGTGTATGTATATATATATGTGTATATATATATGTATGTATGTATATATATATGTATGTATATATATATATATATATATATATATATATATATATATATAGTGTATATATATGTTCCATGTTGACAGATAATGAGACATCGGAACATGGGTTTTTTCACTTTATTACGAAAGGTTCGTAAGTACTCCGTACACAGCTAAAGTCTCTCTGGTGAGAGCCTTGTCTACTCGAGCGCCCAAAGGCAACTAGCTACCCCTTACATAATTATTGGGGAGTTCTCTTAATGTTGAGGACTTTCTGTGGCATTAACAGAGATTATACTGCGTTCGGCTAATATTTTCTGTAGGAAATAAAAATTAAGTGCTTTAAAAGTAAGGGGCTCATCTATTGCTGTTCTTTGAATCATATGAATTACATTATTACTAATATTATTTAGTAGTACTAATAAAAAATTCCAATATGATTAGATATTAATGAATTACAAATTATATAATTCCTATTAATATGAGAATAGAACAATAGTGTTTTGAAAGGATAAAATACAAATTACAAGAGAAAATTATAAATTTTGAGTAAACGACATGACTTAGAACTTATAAAGGACTCCCGCCAAGAACGCTATAGAAACTAGAAACCAAAATAAGCATAAGCTTTTAGGCAAACAGAAAAATTACTTCCATAAAGGGCTGAGGAGAGAGAGAGAGAGAGAGAGAGAGAGAGAGAGAGAGAGAGAGAGAGAGAAATCTTGGGCACAAACTTTTAAAACTTAATCTGTGTAGTAATCGTATTAAGGCAGCAACGCTGGGAAATTTTCTTTAGATGGAAGAAGCACTTCTATAGTTCCTCTTTTACTCTAATTGCTTTGTCTTTATTTTTCATTTTCGCTGGCACCTTTCTCATTTCATTGCTAAGAAATAGAAGTACTGATGAAACTTGGTTATAGACTGACTGTATTAGTTAGAGAAACTCTTAACTATAATGTTACGTACTTGTGTTAAGTTATAAACACACAAGGAAAAAAAAAGTTATAACAAAGTGATTTACTTGTCGCGTTTAAGATCGGCTACAAGTTGGACAGCAATATTATTTGCTTTCCCATTTCCTAACAACACAACCCCAAGAAACAGTCATTTGATTTCTGATCGCGTCTCAGTCGAACTTAAAATAGCAGCATTAGTCACGTGTCGTATTTAAAGTTTCGGAGTTGTACCTTAACGTAATTATACCTAGTATGCTGATGGTTTTGTTTTTGTTTTAGGGTGGCAATATCATATTTAGAGGTTAACAGAATATTTGATAATTGCCAATTTCCTGCTTAAAGGCCGACTTTTCTGAAAACTGGGTCAGAGGACGTTTCTACGTAAATCTATTCATCCATTTACAGATTCCTTATAAATCTGTGTATTAAAATCCCTTCTTGTTGAAATTTGCCACGTGGAATAATCTTGCAACCCAGTCATATTTAAATCAAGACTTATCCAAACGCAAAACCTTTGAGTAAATTTGCAATGAAATTGTTGCAAGAATTGTAGGCAAACATTGATGTATTTGCACGTAGTGAGGAAGGAAATATTCCTCGACAAGAGTCCTAACAACAAATATCGCTGAAACTATGCAAATTTCGTTTCTTACGGACGTCAAATGATTCAGGAACCTCCGAAGTAGATTACCAGCACACGTTCAGTATCTCTTTATATTTATAGTGTAATATATATATATATATATATATATATATATATATATATATATATATATATATGTGTGTGTGTGTGTGTGTGTGTGTGTGTGTTTATGTGTGTGTGTTTCCTACAAAAAAACTCTTAGTTACGTAGTAGCGTTGTTTATTAACTTTCATTTATTTTACTACTTCAGTATAGCGCTCTTTCCACAACAGTTCTACAATTCTTTTTACGTCCAGGGTTTTAGCTAAAATTGCAAATAATTATTTTAAAAATTTTTTTGAAACTTTATAAGAAATTGAATAAAATAACTAAAAATTAAAACATTTCAGAAATAAATATCAGTGATCATTTGAAGATTACAGAGAATATTGACTAAGTATATACTTCAGTATATTCACCTACATACATGCAAAGACGTATGCGCTGCCATTAATATGCACCACCACAGAGACCACCTGATGTGCAGGTCATACGGTCAAGAGTACTCTGCCACCAAGGTTGGTCATGCAAGGGTCAGGAGTATGGAGCACTACTTCTCAGCCATCTCTGAGATCTTGGATGTGAAGTTCGTGCTTAAGAGTACTGTACATGATTTCAGATGTCGATGTGCACCCTACTCCGTTTTCTGCTTAATTGTAGAAAGTACTTATACTCTTTATTGAAGGTGCAATGTTGGCCTTTGGAGGGCCATGGTTATAGTTTCAGCTATTTGTAGCCTTATGTGGCTTTTCTCCCTGTGAACGACATGGGTTCCGTCAGTTATTTCTTCCAGGTAGAATTTTCGGTCGTGGATACCTATGTAATGGCGTAGGGCCCCCTTGATTTTTGTGGCTCAGCATACGTCGTACGAATGTCGTGGCAGTGTGTCCTATGTAGTTATTTTTCATGTGAGGTTTACACATTTTCTCAGGGTATGAATGTTTGTACTATGCAATCTTTGGTCGTCCCGGGCGGCACTGTTCCTCATCCCCACGGCTGCTACTAGATTTGTGACTTTCACTTGGATGATTAGTTTTTTTTTATAATTAAAATCTGTCGTTACGGGATTGTGAATTTCGTCGAATTTCTCTTTTATAGACTCTTCTATCATTGTGTCTGGATATCTGTTGTTGGGTAACGGGTGTCAAATTCGGGTTACCTGCATTTTGACAAGGACATGGAGGAAAGGAGGAGTCTTCTGTTGACTGTGTACTTATGTTAAATGTTAGCACGGAACTTCTGAGTTTGTCAGCAAAACCTTCTGTCATTAATGTTTGTCATCTGGAATTTGTCATCGATGTAGCGTAGGTAGATTTTTGGATGTTAGCGTTCCCTGAAGGTCTTTTCTTCGACAGTAACCATATACATATTTGGGAAGAGAATCCTAAGAGGTGACCACATGGCTACACTATATATTTGTCGAAATAATTGTCCATGGTCCTCACCTTTAGTATCTCTTTGGAAAAATACTCAGATATAGGTTGGTTATCCATAGAGTTGTGGTGGCCTACTGGAGATTTTCCTGCCTGATGATCTGAACGCGAGATCGAGTCCCTCTATAGACAACATAGTTTCTTGTAGTGTCTGCAACCTCACCATCCATGTGAGCTGAGGATGGGAGCTTTTGGGGAGCCTATGGGTCTACCTACTGAATCATTAACAACTATTACATGCCTTCCCTGTTCCTTGCTTGTGTGGAGAGGGGTTTGGGTGCTGATCATATAGATATATGGCAAGTCTCTAGGACATTATCCTGCTATGGGGTGTCACTGTTTCATGCCCATGCCTTTCATGATCTGCCATTAAACGTTTGAACTATATATTAAATCTATTATGTTTAGGGGAGGGCGGTTAGCGTTTCTGAAGAGTCTCTCACTATTAGGAGAGGCAGGACCTTTATTGAAAACTGCACCAGAAAAAAAAAAATGCGTCCTAAAAGTGTGTATTTGTATCATCATCCTCATTAGCCGTTGCTAGGTTGCGGCCGGACAAAGGCCTCAAACATGTTCTGCCACTCGGATCTTTTTATGGTCTTTCTAATTCAGTCTATACCCGCAAATTTTCTTATCTAGTCAATCCATCGTGGAATCTCTTCCCTTCCTTGCTTCTTTTGCAATCGCTAGGGACCCATTGTGTTATCACCTCCACCAATGAAGTTGGCAGAAGGTTGTTTTCAAGTTGGTTCATTAATTTATTTGTGCGTCTGTGGACAGAATTACGTCAAAATTACTCTACGGATTTTGACAAAAATTTCATCACAGATAGATATTAGGTCATGAACGACCCCATTAAATTTTGGAGATGATCTGGATCCGGATTTACATTCTAATTTTAAAGATTAGCTTAAAATAAATTGAACTGACATATTTTTACGAAATATCCACCACAGATAGATCATAGGTACCGGTACCGGATCTGGATTCTAGATCCGGATTTGCATTTTTCACAATTTTAAAGATTACGTCAAAGCAAATTGGTACATAGGATTTTCATCACATTTTAACAATGGATAGCTATCATGCATCGGAAGAAACCATGAAATTTTGGAGGTGATACGGATCAAGATCACGATTCTGGATCAACATTGCACTTTTCATCATCTTCTGTCCAGTCAGTGTATGAAAAGTGGGATGCTATGTCCATAGACTTTATTTAAATTTTGGCAATATTCATTGGCGGAGGTTTGAAATCACTGACTTGCTCTTGTTCTTAATGTAATCTGTCCTTCTCATTATATGTCCTGGACATGTCCATTTCTTTTTCTTACATGGTATTAGACTATCCTGTACTTTAGTTTGTTCTTGTATCTATGATGCTCTTTTTTTTGTCTAATGTTATTCCCATCATTATTCTTTCCATTGCTCTTTGAGTAATAAATAGCTTATGTTCACAATATGTATCAACATAGAAGTTTATAAGAAAGTTAATAAAGTTAAATTTGAGCTTTTTTTCAGTTTTGAAATGCGTGAATCACCTTCAAGAATCTCATCACAAAGGTTCTGACACAATTACTATTGCTTATATTTTCAAGACTATCCAGGAAAGTTTATGTATTTCTGCACTGCACTAAATTTACAGTGATTTACTAAAGTTTAAAAGGAACGACACATAAGCATCCGGAAATAAAGAAAGCGAAACATATAATTTTTCATTTTCCTAACTCGTACACACGCGAACATATACACATCTCGGAAACTTTTTTGAAAAATCAAAAGGCTCAACATTCTTAAATTCTGTCGTATTGGCGCCAGCACTTTCAATATTCATTCTTAAGAATAGTATTGCCTGAAATTGTGAGCGATCCTGGAACAACGAAATAGTAATGTTTTGTTTTTAGTTTACGATATTGAATCAAATGAATGAAAAAAAACCGCGTATTTTAGTTTGAATACCATCGTCAGTGTTGCACACCGGAAACCTTGCAGAATTAATATTGATGTTGATATATAAAGAACAAATACATTTTATTTGGCTAGAAATTGTTAGTTTTCTCCTATTTGTTATGAATACATGAGTTCTACTACATGGAAATTTGATTAATGATATCGTCTCAATATAACATATTTTTAGTGCTATAAAATAATAGAGCACCACATGATACCATTTTAGCTTCAAAACTCTATTCGCATTTGAATGGCTTTATTTTCATATTTCATGGGTAAATGCATTGAAAACATATTTTCGTCGGACGGGACTTCACAAATAACACATTTTAGACAATTTTCATTATTGTGACAATAAAAAAAATGTAATTTGGGTACATTAGTTCAATATTGTACGGAACGTTTGCAAATTGATATTATCAAAGTGCTTTTATGACTTTTCCTTACTCGTTCATAGATCGGACATGAATGTTTAGGCAAAAATCGTATTTAATTGGAAATGAAACTCTGGATTTACGGAAATATATTTCGATTCAAAGCAGCGTTGCATTCAGGTGTAGGTTGATAACCAGATAGGAGATATATTTGAAATGGCTTTACAAGTTTAAAATTTATCTATTTTAAAGTTCCTTTTTGTCTTTCCTAGCTCACGCTCGCCTCACAAACAGACACACATACTGTATATGTGTACAGTTACATACACATACGTATACACACACACACACACACACACACATATATATATATATATATATATATATATATATATGTATATATATATATATAGGTGTGTGTGTGTGTGTGTGCAATTCAAGTAGATAGGTAACTATCATTTGATTATTTAGTTTTTAAGAAGAGACCAAATAAAATAAGAAAATGCGCAAGATATTTTACTTTAAAGTTAATATGACAAACCATACGTAATATGTTTAACCTTTCCTTGCATGCCCATAAGCAAAAGAAAGTTTGATCTCTGTTCTTTACACCAAGTTCCAAGCGTAAATCCCTCAAAATACCCAACTTGAACTTATGTCACATTAATGCGTATGTAAGGTTGCAACCTTACATTAATTTTAATCTCTGTAGAAATACAGTAGAGCCCTATATTTTTATTATTTTTATTTGCACCTATAATGTTAAAAACGATAAAGAAATCCATACAAAAAGAGATGCATACAATTAAGTTGATATCGTGATTTATTTATGTGATATTAATGAATTGGAATATGTATGTCGATGCCAACAGAAACCACATTTTCATCACACATATGATCCACGCTAGAGAAACATTTTGCAATTTCAATATGTTCAGTGTAAAAAACTACAGCCCAAACAGCTCCCTATATATGTATACGTCTGTATAATCGCGTATATATAAGTATGTATGTGTGTGTGTGTATATATATATATAAATATATATATATATATATATATATATATATATATATATATGTACGTATATATATATATATATATACATATATATATATATATATATATATATATATATATATATATATATATATATTTAGATGCATATATGTATAAATATATGTGTGCGTGGGTGTCATATAAATAAAAAGCTTAAAGATTATGTCCCAACCAGGGCTTAAACGAAACACTCTCGTACTGAATAGGTACAATTTGGTGACGTTGAACATGAATTTATAAGTAAATAATAGGTCTGGCATCGCAAGCATCAAGGTCTCTGTAAACTGGAAATACGAGAAAAAATAGGGAAGGGCGTAAAGTGTGGAGAAATAGGAGGCTATAGATATCTCTTGATGCATTCAAGCAGTTGCCACTTTACCAGCCATATTCCAATACAACGTGATTATCTATTGTTAGCAAAAGAGAGTGTTGTTCTTGGAAAGGAGTAACGCCTTTTAAAGATCACATATCCAAGTGAATTTACTTGTTCCTTCTAGATGGCCCTTGATAAGATGTTTGTCGACAGAAAAATTTCCAAAGAATATGGGGCATATGGAACGGGATAATTTGAGGAAAATCCCTTCAAAATATATGAAATTTTAATCAAAGACCGAAAAAATGTATTGTGTTTGTGAAATGTACATCAAAATATATCCAATAAAAACTGTGGGAAGAAATTTGCCTCTACCATATTATAGAGTAAAAAGTAATCAGTAAAGAGATTTTTAAACCTTGAGTAAAGATACCATATTGAGGAAATTCAGGACACTGAAATGGGAAGAAATTCCTAACTAAAATTGAAATAACTCCAACGTCAAAGAAAATTATTTATGTTAGTTTTTTTTTTATAAACAATATAAAGAATTTCTCTTAATATTAATGAAGAGATCTTGAGATAGGGACCTATTTCTTTACTGGTTGCAAGATACGATCTTTTCAACAAGCATCTCACCAAGGAGAGGAGAAAACAAAGACATTGTAAGAACATGAAACTACAGAAAAGAGGGACAGATTAGAAAAAAATGGCATCACAATCATTATTGTATTGTCGATTTATTGGTAAATTATGCCTCAACACCAAAATAAATCCACGTTAACATGAGGTTTCATATTCATCCGTTTGCTGACAGTGAGAAGCCGTCACCAGGACCATTACACATTGGTACGACTTTTCTAGTAACCGTGTTAAGACTCGTATGTTTCGCAATTATCTCTACTACTCTTCTCGACCTTGCTCGCTCAAAATCACTTGTGATATTAGATACTAGATGCAGAGATATCTCTTAAAGTCAACAAAAGCACAGTGATTATCTTTAAGCCTAATTACATTTACCCTCAAGTATGAAAACACATACACGCTCGCCCCCCCCCCCCCTCTCTCTCTCTCTCTCTCTCTCTCTCTCTCTCTCTCTCTCTCTCTCTCTCTCTCTCACCGCTATAATGAGATATTTTCTTAACGAAATGTTGGCAATTTCTTTAGCATCCTTATTTAGCTAACATGTCTGGCAACACTGTTTCCATGGATAGTATAGCACTGATTCTATATAGATGAACGATATCACGAAAGAAGAACACGAAATCAGAAATGGATTTGGTGAAGGCTAGATGGCAATCTGATTTGAAAAGGACTGATGCTTTCAATGTTATATGACAAAAGAATGATGGTACCTCTATCTTCCTTGATTTTTTCATAATCATTTCTTTTAATTAGGTTGAAATTTTCTAAGCAAAAAGCCCTCCTACTTGGTAACGTAGTACAGTATCACTAATCTCACATACAGTATTTCCCCAAATATAATTTAACTCAATGCTTTTCTCCCTTTATTTCCAAACAGTGTAGCATAAGATTGCGAGCAACAACACCTCGTAAAATATGTATTAAGATTACGATCACCTAGTCTCTCATTTCTTCCAATTGCTAAAAAACTAAGATAATTGAAAATAGAGATAAAAACGTATCAATATCTTTGTAAATTTATTACTATTAAAACTAATGAGAGAGAGAGAGAGAGAGAGAGAGAGAGAGAGAGAGAGAGAGAGAGAGAGAGAGAGAGAGAGAGCGCGAGCTTCTTAGAGGTAAAAACAATAGTTTTAGGTTTATAGCAGCAATTGATTATATATTTGCCTGATCTGTTAATCAAAGCGAAATTGGGCCATGGAGAAAAACACCCCTTGCTTATATTTTCAAGCTTCCTTATGGATTTTAATTGAAAAACAACTTTTCAACGTAATACTTCGAAAGTTAATATATTTATGCATCAGTATGGTATGTTGTAAGAAAACTCCAATACGTACGATAAGAAAAAACTTAGATTAACAAAATTATTGTTTAGCAAGAGTGACCCAGGACCTAATAAGCCTTTTTAGGGGATCTTCTCGCCGTCAATGGGAAAATTTGATCAGAATTACAATACGGATGTAAGTAGAGGTTAAGATTCCGGAATTTCTTAATTTCTTGGGCTATGTTTCTAGAGACTCTAATCTACACTGTTAAAAATAACTGTAATTTTAATTTAATTCTCCGTAAATATATATATATATATATATATATATATATAATGTATATATATATATATATATATATATATATATATATATATATATATATATATATATATATATATATATATATATATATATATATAATGTATGTATATATATATATATATATATATATATATATATATATATATATATATATAATGTATGTATATATATATATATATATATATATATATATATATATATATATATATATATATATATATATATATATATATATATATATATATATATATATACTGTTCTCAGCCGTATTTCAGTAAAATACATGAGACCGTAATTTTACCATACTTTGTTATTATCTTTACAGGTTGGTGACCGTAATATCACCCCTTTACGTCAATATATCCGTTTTTAAAACGGTAAATACCTAGCAACATTTATTCCAGGTTTTTACAGGTATTTTTTTTACGGCAAATTTTTGACAGCTTAGTTACTGATTTATATGTTTTAGCGATACTCTAAGAACTCGGGAGCATTTCTGTGAGGGTGAACAGGCTTCCCATATAAAGCGGGAAGCTTACCTTTGTTAGTTTTCTTCTGTCTTCCTTTGTCATCTTCCAAAACAAAGGTTCAAAGAGAACGGAAGAACTTGAAAAGCTCGTCCTCCTGTGAACTACCCGAAGCCTAAGAAGAAAAGAGACGGGCACATTACCCTATTTTTATTGTTGTTGCTTTTACTGTTCCAACACTGAGTATATACCTCCGTCAACAAAGTTGGGAGAATGTGATGTCCCCCCCCCCCCCTTTTGTGTGTGTGTGTGTGTTTGTGTGGCTGAACAGCTTTCTGGTTACAATTTTCATCATTAATAAAACTTGTAAAAATCTGGAAATTATAAAATTTTAGATGGTCAAGGTCACGATTAGGCAAAATATCCAATTCACGTAATCAGCCTTAAGTTTGGCCATCTTGGTCACAGAGTCTTCAAGCTTGGGTCATATTTGAGAGTATGAAAATCCACGCCAATTTGTACATGTTAAGGTCAAAGGTCAAGGTCGGTAAAAAGGTCGAGAAATAAGCTGCTGCGGCGGAGGTCTGCGCTCTACCGAGTGCCCCTCTAGTTATTAATTTCTTTATTCTAAAAGAAAATAACTTAGGCGTAATTCTGTAGCTATAAAGGAAAGAAAAATAATGAATTATTTAATCAAAATAATTCATTGAAATGAAATTGGAAGTCCTCGTCTGAAAGTGTACAAATTAAAAGATTAGTAGTCAGGCTGAAGTTTTTGTTACCATGATCACCTTTATGTACAATTTTCCAAACAGTATATGCTGAAAAAAAAAAAAAATGGCGTCAAATTTAGGCCTTTTTACTATTATGGCGATCTTGGATTTCAGGTCGTTAGAATGCTTTGAGAATGCCTCCCTATTTTTTTTTAGTTATGTTCATACTATTATCTAACAAAGTCAATAGAGGTGTTGCTTTCAACCCCCCCCCCCCCAAATAAAAAAAAAAAAAATTATGACAAATGAGCCTACACCATCACGGTGAATCTTGAGATGGGCTGAGGTTTTATGGTAACAGAAAAACCGTGTTTTCACCCCCCCCCCCAAAAAAAAAAAATTATTTGCTATGACAAATGAGCCTACACCATCACGGTGAATCTTGAGATGGGCTGAGGTTTTATGGTAACAGAAGAACCGTGTTTACACCTCTGGTCTGAATTTTATAATCCGGCACAATACATGTCATGAACCCCTTTTCCATAGGAAACCTTTCCACCGCTTTCCAACAGCAACTGTGAGACAATTGATTCTCAGAGATAATCATTGGATCTTTCTATAATAATAAACGAATGAAATTTCTTCTCATCTCCAATAAACTTTTTGGCCTTAGTCAGGTCGGAGTTATGTCGTAAAATTTCTGATAATCACACTTTCTTAACGTGATCTTCGAAGCATTTCACATTTTTTCCCTTTCATGTAAAGAAACGAACTTTCTGTCTCCTTGATGCTATTTCGTAAAAATTTTGCTTTTCTTTTTTTCTCTTTTCGTTTCTCATCCATCGTCTGCATCAATTCCGTGAATGCATCATGCGATAGTTTTTCCCCGTTTTCATCAGAAACTTCGGAGGAAGTCATTACAGCTTTTCATCCTGAAGTCTAGATTTCCTTTCTTCTTCCCCAATAGTTGGTGGGAAGGGAAAAGTTTGAGCCTAAAAGTCATTATAACGCCATTAGCTTTCCCACGTCAGGCACGATTTTTTCGTCATAATAATAAATAACGGTTTCCTCTTAGGAAGAAATGTCTGTTTCAAAGAAGAGGAATATTCCGCTGATATTTTGTGTTTTGCTTAGTGAATGTTTGGGGGCAGAAAGCTATACGGCATAATGAGAGAGAGAGAGAGAGAGAGAGAGAGAGAGAGAGAGAGAGAGAGAGAGAGAGAGCTCTATTTAGATATGACGGAACTCAAACAAAAATGTAAAGGCTAGGAAATCCACCCACCCCTAAAGGTCCCTTTTCCCCCAAGATACATTCCTATCTCTTCCCGACATTAATACTGTAATTGAAAAACACTACACCTAAGATCGATCGCCCATCTTTTAATAGGTGTGATCAACCAGTGAGCGATGAGACTAAAGGATGGAACACTCGGCTCTGTGTAGGAAAAATGGAGATAATACTGCTGTCAGTGTATCACGCGTGCGGTACTGTAGGCTTCCCTTCAGTCTTTAGGTTTACTTACATATTAGTCCTTTACTACAACCCAGTTACTGCTGCTTTTCTTTTATCTTGCTGCCCAGCCTCTCTTAATTTTTACCTATTAGTGCAGCAGCATATGTTTTCCATAGTTGCACCTGAGTGCTGAATGACCCTCCGGTCCACAGTACTGGGTCTTATTGCCCTATTACATAATCTAATCCAATCTATTTACTTTACTTAGTTCTTTCTTTGGGTATACATGTTTATGGGTGGATGTATTGAACACCGTATTAGGTTTACGGCGGTTAGGCCTCTTCAGAAAATAAAGGTTCGTGATCAGTCGGTTTCAATAACATCAACACTATGGGTAATGAAGCCCCCCATTTTAAGCCCACTCTTGCTCCAACCTATGGTTTTGTGGCATAAATACAGAAGTCAGGAACATTATGTTTATTATAAGTCACACGAAATAAAATTCAAGGGTCAATGATAATGTTGTCCATTATGTTTTCTAAGTTTTGTATCTTCCGAGAAACTGACACATTCGACCAATTTATCTACGTACTCTGCAGTACTTTGATAAAGTTTTTCTGACCGTTCCTTACTTTCATCTTCTGGTGTAATTGATATGAGAGAGGGCCCTGTCTAACGGGTTTTCCAACAGTTGAAAGGAATCGAGAGTTCCGTCTGTTTAACTTTAGAAGTAATTCAAACAGACAAAACCTCACCCGAGATTCAGTGAGGTGAATAATGCAAGGCCTAAACACAGTCTCTTGTGATTATTCTAGAAACTTCATGACTTCAAAAAATAGAAGTATGGGAAGCAATTACTCCTCAACATGAAAATTAAAAATTTTTACTGGTAAACGGAACAAAATTTGAGGAACTTTCCTTGAAATTTCTTCGAAAAAAAATTGAGACAACCTAAGCGGCAATATTGAACACTTCCTATAAATGCAACAAATATTTTCACCGAAATATAAATTGATAATAATAGTGATGGTGATACGGTGATGAAGATCATAACTAAGATATAAAACGAAAGAGAGAGAGAGAGAGAGAGAGAGAGAGAGAGAGAGAGAGAGAGAGAGAGAGAGATTGTATGCATTATCAATAAAGAATGATTAAAAAAAAAAATCATTCGCTCACTTACGCATGGCTATACGCAATAAATTAGCTATCCTTAAACCATTTCCTATTTTACTTAATCCCAAAATAGCGTGTACGCAAACAGTAAACAGTGTACGGCGCATATTTTAATTCATAGAATACTGAAAGGTTCATGGTTGAGCAATATTAGTTAGTATTGTTAGTTGACCTTCATGATAAGGATAAGCCAAGTAGAAACTCAGCTTCAATGAAATACGCACAAATAAACCACAGCAAATGGAGGATATTCCATCAAAATAAAGTCACCAATGATGTACTGTATCCAAAATATTATCGGACACAAAAATTTCTGTAAGGGGTACAGAAATTATAATAATGTCAATCATAGAACAGCATCAATATGTATTTCGTATATTGCACACAGCACTAAAGTTGTAGCATGTCTAATATCCAACAGTATTTTAATCCTATCCCAATAAGATCTCATAACATAAGCTCTTTAGAAACAACTACTGTATTATTTTGTAATTTTTCACGTACTAAAGCATTTGTAATATAAAGGCATTCATAAACTGCTACTTTTACCTGGCAATTCATTGCTGGTTTATAGAATAAAAAATGGCATGCTAGTCGCGTTAGCCGGTTCCGCAACAGATTTCGTTCTCCATTAGGTAATTTAAAGCTTAATAAATGACATTTGGACAAAGCATCCTTCCATTGTAAACATAAACCGACCCTTCATTACGGTTAAGTTCGTGTGTGGTTTCCATTTTTTTTTTTTTTTTTTTTTTTATTCATCTCTTCTTTGAACCTTAAGGTTTTACAATATGTGTATTTATGTTGTGTATTATGACCGAATCGAGTTTCTGCTGTCATTGAATCAGGTCATGAACGCTGCAATTTCTGTCAAATACTGACTTTGCTTTGTTTCACAAACAAATCGGGTCACTTTCACCGACTTAATCTTAAAAGAAAATGAAAACGACTTGAAAGAGTTAACATGAGTGTTAATGGGACCTTTCAAGATCATGGGAGTTGAATGATTTATGTGGAAAAAAATTTATGTAAAAGGACATTTTACGTGATACAAACGTGATATATATATATATATATATATATATATATATATATATATATATATATATATATATATATATATATATACATATATATATATATATATATATATATATATATATACATATATATATATATATATATATATATATATATACATATATATATATATATATATATATTTATATATATATATATATATATATATGTGTGTGTGTGTGTGTGTGTGTATGTCTATGCAAAGGCTATACATGTGAATGCCCATATATTTGTGTGTAATTTTTAACAACATAGCAGTTACTCTGATTCATAAATGTATGCCACATTGGATCAGATACTATTGCAATGGGTGATATCAAAGAAGACTTTTCTTCTTCCCACCGTTAGCCTTACATCAAGGGGTTGGTTGCCTGATGCGCCCTCTTTAAGAATTACCAGACGCCAAAGGCATAATCCCATTGAACAATCCAGAGGCCAGGGAGTGGGGCTACTAACCTCATTGCTCTATATACACAAAGACATTCAGAAAAACTATTTGACTGAAGGTCCCTGAACAATTATTTTACGATAATCATGAATCCATAAAGATTTTTGAAAAATAGAGCCAAGGTAAGACAGGCACAGAGATAGCTGAACTAAGCTTGCTGACTTGAAGTTATATGTCTAAGCCATTAATGACTTGAATGTCATCATGGGTCCTCCCCCAATTTTTTTGTATTCGGTAAATAATAAATGAAATACTTTCAGTTGTTTTAGTATCGAATAAACTTTTCCCACCAAATAGTTTCTTATATAAAGATCTACCACAATTTCTAAGCAAAAGATTACACCAACAGATCTCAGTGAAAAAATTTAATTGTTTGTCATTATTTGAATTTACGTGTGCGCCGCTGATTGCGTCCATTACTTGGTCGTCTTAAAAATTATGGCGCTCATTTGTATTCATTGGTTTGGACTTCCTCTATTTGTCCAATCTCTTTTTATTCAATTTGA
>NC_090727.1:3929780-3957280 GCF_036898095.1 Palaemon carinicauda | reverse complement strand
GAAGATATCATAGAGATATAACTAAAGGGACAATAAGCAAGGTCCTGTATGCGAACGTGTTGGACGATCTGACGTTAGATGACGAGGCCTAATATCATTATCCTCGAGATTAAATTTCACGCCTCGTTATCTCACTTGTCTACTTCATTGTCTTATAAATGTTCTCCTCTCTCCCTAAAGTAGACATTTAGTTACGAAAATAGACTACTAAAATCATTAGATTAATTTCCTTCTCATTAGAAACGCCACTTAACCAAACGAAGTTTACTTACGAGCTGATTGGGAGCTTTAGATTTTAGTATTTTTCAAACATCTTCAGAGATTTCCTAAAATGTTTTAAGGGTTATTTTAAAGTGAAAGTTAGTGACACAAATTTGAATCCGTTCATTCCAGACAAATCCAAGTAATTAATTCCGGATGATTGCCCGTGAAATTTCATGACGCGAAAAACAGTAATAGAAGTTTATATGATAGAGCCATGAATTATATTAATAACGAACGTAATTAATTCCGGATGATTTCCCGTGACATTTCATAACTCGAAAAGCAGTAACTGAAATTTAAACGATAGAGCCATGAATTTCATAGCTGTATATGAAATAGATAGTGTCATCAAATTATTATTTTGATAACGAACGTAATTAATTACGTTTGAAAGAAGGCCAATATAATTCACAATTAAGTACGCTCACACAACAGCTCACAATAATTGAGAGAGAGAGAGAGAGAGAGAGAGAGAGAGAGAGAGAGAGAGAGAGAGAGAGAGAGAGAGAGATTTGTATTCTGAAATATTTCTCAATTTTATTATGTTGATGGGCAACACAGTGACTGTAAAAATTTAATATCTGGTGTTCCTCAGAGTTGCGTTCTTGGCCCATTACTTTTCATACTATGCCCACTTATTTGGTTTGGCATAGAATACAAGTTTGTTAGATATGCAATTTCATCTCCTAGATTTAGATCTATGGTCACTAAATCTTTTAATTGCTATTACATAAAGTTAGCGTGTGGTGCATATTAGTGTTGATAAAGTTGAACCCTTAAGAACCCCAAAGTATGATTGTAATTAGGTCAGTGACAGTGGCTCCTCAACATCCATGTCTTTGCAAATATCTATTCAATTATATACAACTCATTTGAAATTGTAGGTGTGAATCTTGATTAGAAATTAACTCTCTAGAAAAATATCCGTTCTGTTTCTTCAATTGTGCATAAAACTTGCATATTGGTAAAGTCGTATAAGATTTGTTGTGATCAATCTTTTCTCAGGAAATGTAATGCCTTCCTTCTACTTTTGTTTTTTTTTCTCAGCTGCTAACTCCCATCTTAACTTGTTGGACAAAAACTTTGTTCTATCAAATTTTTATACCTGATCTATAGATTAATTTTTGGCTCCGTAATTCGGTAAATTGCCTCCCCCCCCCCCACCCGTTGCATTCAGATCTTCCCTGACTGTATCCGTGTGTATATTTAATTCTGACAGTTTTGCCTTTTTCATCTTAAGGCTCAATACTACACAGTATTATAGAGGTATTATTCCATCTGTGATCAGATTGTTGAATCGGTGGGACAACCGAAATTCAAACTGAGGCAAATCCTTTTCTATTCAACAGATTGTCACAAGTCTTATTTTATAGTTTATATTTGACTGATCTGTTTTGATATTGTTACTGATCTTCACATATTTTAAAATTTATTGTCATTATTCCTCTTATAGTTTATTAATTGGATCTGTATTTCCTTTACGTATTGGGCTGCTTTGCATGCTGGAGCCCTTGGGACTTGAAGTCTCATTTTATAGTTCATATATGAGTGATCTGTTTTGATATTGTTACTGACTTTGATATATATATATTATATTTTTATTTTTTATTTTTACTAATGTATAGTTTATTCATTAGTTCTCAATCTCCTTTCCGCACTGGGCTGCTTTTCTTGTTGGCGGCTCAGGGCTTGTAGCATCCTGTTTTTCCAACTAGAGTTTTATCATAACTAGTTATATATATATATATATATATATATATATATATATATATATATATATATATATGTATATATATATGTATATATATATGTATATATATATGTATATATATATGTATATATATATATATATATATATAAGTAAAAGAAAAATTGTCTTACATATGCATGTTAAGGCCTCAAAATCAAAATTAAAAGAAATATATTTCCTTTTATATATATATAATATATATATATATAATATATATATATATATATATATATATATATATATATATATATATATATGGATAAGAAAAATTGCCATATATTTAAATGTTAGGGAGTCGAAACCAAAATGAATAGAAATATGTTTGAGACCATAGACTTTGCACCGTTATTCCATTAATGTTCGAGTTTTACCTCTGATTATGGATTATGCTAATTTTGACAACTGAAATTCGATCCCTTCTCCCGCCATTCCTGCTTTCTTGTACATTCTTTTAGATTTCTAAAAGAAAATTAGGCTTCTCTCCTTATCTCTAACCAGATATCATTAGTATTTATATTGGTCGGGTTTATAAAGCAATTAATTGCACTATAATAGTAATTAGATTACTAACAAATTATTTTATGCAAACTTTCAAATTCATAAATTTATTGTGATTCAATTAATGTTTTTGTTTAATTAAAATGTCATGACAAATTAGTCGGGAATCTTCTACTCTCATCAGACCCAATCTAAAATATGAAATTTAATGTCAAAATTAGTTTTATTGTTATTATGAGTCATCATGAATAATCCTTTAAAACTCCCTGATGCAATGTAAACAATAGTTAGGCACTGTAACAATATGGGTCCTATCTAAGTGGTGACTAGATCCTAGTTCTTAATTATACGGTATAAGCTATTGAAGCATTAAAACATTCACCCTATAAATTTCACGGTGTCAGATCACTGTTAGTAGTAACTCAATTTTCAAATTACCTTTGTTTTGCATTTGACGTCATACTTACTGTATCTGTCTTTGTTCTTCCAGAAACTGGTTGTAATTGTGACACACTGTTTCCTTTGCTCTTACAGAATCACGCCTCCTCCCGAACATTCATCACCTACGGAAAAGGTAAGGGTCAACTTTTTATTTCAGGTTGAGATAGAGTACGATCTGTTATGAATGCAAGTTTGATTAGTCATCATATTATAATCAATGTTTTTTTTTTGCCGTTGACCCCTGATTGCATTTTATTTCTTTTAATGGCTTTAGTGATTGGTACTGATGCATAAAATAAGGTTCTTAAAATTGACTACTATAAATATTTCATACATATTTTTATAGCACAAACACACCCTCGAACACATATTTTTATAGCACAAACACACCCTCGAATGCTAAAAGTGAATAAACGAAACAGAAAACATGGTTTTATATATTTTTTTCAGAATTAAAGGTTAGGGTTAATTACAGTTGATTCAAATTGTTTTCATATTTGAGGTTAGTATATTCCGTAGTGAAACCGTAAACTTTTAACTGTGAAACAGCGACCCATTGTCAAGAATCATGTCCCTGGATGAGGTTTTGGTTGTACTTTTGTATAGATAGTTTTCCGGTAGGGAGATAGTGCTGTCGGAGCACCTCATGCGGTGCACTGTAGGCTTTATATAAGGGTCTTTGTAGTAGTGCTGTCGGAGCACCTCATGCGGTGCACTGTAGACTTTACATAAGGGTCT
The DNA here is from genome assembly GCF_036898095.1 of Palaemon carinicauda. Classification (NCBI taxonomy): domain Eukaryota; kingdom Metazoa; phylum Arthropoda; class Malacostraca; order Decapoda; family Palaemonidae; genus Palaemon; species Palaemon carinicauda. The sequence continues at coordinate 3,953,589 of NC_090727.1, read as the reverse complement.
TTGTAGTGTTCAGTCGGCCCCTAACTGCACTTGCTTTATATCCTGCTACATTATCTCTTTCCTTACTCCTTTGTTTCTTCTTGCTATTCAACCTATTCTAGCTTTTAATTCATAGTGCAATTACTGGGGTTTCCCCTTAGTTGCACCTGATACATTTTTTTTCTAAAATCATGAAAGTAAACTTCCCCCATTGTTACTATGTGTGTGTGTGTGTTGGAAACCTTATCGTTTATAATTGCATGCTTACCTCGTTAACAAGTGGAAAGGACGATCAAAGCACCTCGTAGAACCACTCTTCCCCGACATCACCTTCATCTTTCTACACCTGCGGTACACTGGAGGCGGGGTCACGTGAGCTCATTATCTATATCTGTTCATATCATTCCGTCGTAATTTGCTTTGTACTAATTGCTAATGATTAATTTCCTTGGTCCTTATAAGTTAGCCTAAACTGATGATTTAGAATTAAGTCATCTTTACATATAGTTTGAATATGCTGAGATATACTTTCTTATTATCCAAATTTATTTTCATACCTTCCTTAGAAACATTTTGTTATTTTAAAGTTGTTCAAATTCATCCTGATATTTACATCAAATCCCTCATTTTTAGCTCTTGTTTTGACCTTGATGATCTTACCTCTTTTATTGTTTGTGTCACATACATATGTTTCTAGGCATTTGTGTGTATATGTATAAACGTATTTGGTAGTGCGGATAGCGTACCTCTAGAAATTAAATTTTTGAGAGGTTGTCGTTAATTACACTCATGTTCACGCACGGAAGAATAATGGTTAATGTAGATTACTTTAATAACATATAAAAAAAAAGTTACTTTTTCACTATTCGAGCACTTTGGTTATGAGACATTGTGTTATTAATGGTCATGTTAATAATAAAGATGCACAAACTGAAGAACGACACAGCCAAAGAGAAGTACTGTATGAGCAACACTACGACGATAAGAGTGCCGTCATTATCATCAGCAATAGCTGTTGTAATCGCAAATCTGTGAGAGATATTTATCTGTATTTAAATCGATGTGTAAACTTTAAATCTTGCTTCATTGGATACATTATGAGTTTAGTAAGAAAGCACTAGAATGTGGAAGATTATTGATTACAAGCCTCATCTCAATAAACTAGATGTAAATAAAAAGACTGTGAGATTTAGAGCAACACTTCGAAAAAAAAAAAAAATTATCAATTCCCTGGCTCATCATTCTGGCGCCTCCAGCTATTATACCACTGTGACACGGATGCTTTAGGCTAGAAAGCTATCTTTGGTTAATAACAACATAAAAGTAATAACAGGGCCATAATTCCTCCACTTTCAGGTTGTGAGAACATAATAATAACTTTTTCACCTTAATGTATCGTAAGATTATTATTTATAGACTAATTGAAATCTAAGTATAAATGAATAAGAATTCTAAAATCCCTCGTACATTTAAGGAGTCATAAAAGGTACACCTCATGAACTCAACTTTTACATTTACCATATACCGTAGAAAAACAAAACAACAGCGCCTGAATAATAAAGTAAACTAAAATCGCCACCTAGTCGATTATCGGTCAATGAAACAAGTTGGTCAATGCGATAGAGTTCAGCTGTCAGGCATTTGCTGCAATCACTTTTAACTCTACCAGCGAAGGGAGAGAGGAGATAAAGGCAGTAGGGGAGGAAAAGGGTTGGACACATTTGTAAGTTGTCGTTATTCGCGAATGTTAAAAGTGCTGTTGACAAGTCGTTTTTGTCTGTGTTGCTAGCGTTTGTGTATGAGGAGGATTCATTTTCATATCTTTATGGTTCAATAAAATGGATGATTGATGTGATATATGAAATGAGAGAGAGAGAGAGAGAGAGAGAGAGAGAGAGAGAGAGAGAGAGAGAGAGAGAGAGATGTCTAGTCATATTGAGCCTAGCATTATAAAAAATCAAGATACGGAAAGCCTCTAGATTCGATGGAATACCTACTGAGATGATACTGGCCTAAAATGAAGTAACTCTCAGAGTACTTACAAGATTATTTTGTAGAATGTGGCATGAAAAGGCAAAACCTGATGAATGGGAGCTAGGAGTGTTGATGAAAATGGCAAAAAGAGGCGATCTGACTGATTGCAATAATTTCAGAGGTATCACACTTGGTCAGTTGTCATGAAAATATATACTACACTCTAAAAAATTAAGGGTATAAAAGGGGTAGAAAAAGGGTATTGCTAGTGGTTAAAATAGCATACCCTATCGGGGTATATAAGAACTATAATATACCCTTTACAATATACCCATATCAAGGGTATAACATATACTTGAGATACCCTTACTTAGGGGTGTATCGTTGGTAAAGAATACCCTTTTACAGGGTATTCTATACGACATAAATACCCGTGTATATTAATTATGATTTTATAATTAATATCTATTCCACCATTATATAAGTGTAAAAATAGCTTATAAGTATATAAAGTAATAAGGTCAATTATTTTAAAAGTTTGGTTTATCAATTTATTATTTCCATTACACTTGAAAATCAAAAGTATATATATAATATAAAGAGTGATGGTAGAAGCTGCAAAGCAAACCGTACGCAGAAATCTGTGAAAAGAAAATATTTGTTAGTGTGTGTGTGCCTGAATATATAAATATTTATATTTATATATATATGTATATATATGTGTATATATATATATATAAATATATATATATATATATATATATATATATAAATATATATATATATATATATAAATATATATATATAAATATATATATATATAAATATATATATGTATATATATATATATATATATATATATATATATATATATATATATATAGAAAAGAAAGGTAAAAATATCATGCATAAATACCTAACTGTCTGCTACCTCAAGTCAAACTGATTAAGAAATCATTGGCGTCAGTGTTTGCTTACAGACTACGCGTAATCGTAATGTTATTAACGTTTAGCTGAATACGTTGTTTATGGTTTTTTTTCCTCCCAGACAGCTTGACGCTCTCTCTCTCTCTCTCTCTCTCATAATTAAGTACTAATGATAATTTCTTACTTATTTTCCCCGGTGTTAGTAATAATGATTTTTCAGACTATCACAGCCTGAATGCAAAACTAATGATGATGTCTGACAATTTTTATTCGTAACCACTGTTTATGCTTGCATAGATGGACAGTTAGTGTTCTTACCTTGGTTAACAGATGAAATGCAGTGTAGATATTATAATCCCGATGACGCTAATTGGAGCAATTTATCTTCAATTTTATCTTCACTGCAGAGCAGACGCAGAGTCCAGACGCCACTGAAATTTCCCGCCAAATTCCCTGGCTCTCGAAGAATCTCGAGACGGCAACAATACAAATTGCCAAGTACCGCATTTTGTAGGAACTTGCTTCAAAACTATCCATAACTCAAAACCAATATGTTGTTAGTAACTTTTTTGGTGTATTACACTATCAGTGTAACAATATGGTGATTTAATACAGAGTAAAAGTTCATTTCATGACATGATCACACAAACTTACCAAGCCCATTTTAAGACAAAGTACAATAGAGGGTATATTATTCACAAAAAATACCCTGCCTCCTGCTGTAGAGGGGTATTTTTGAGCCTTAGGGTGTTTTACATGTATATAAACCCCAGCTCACTCGTTATACCCTTTCTGTACCTTGAACTTTTTACAGTGTATGCTCATTCTAAAGAGAATAGAGAGAAAGATTGATGGAAAAGTAAGAGATGAACAAGCAGGATTTAGAAAAGTAGCTGTACTGACCAAATTTTCATTTTAAGACATGTGGTACAACTATGTGTAGAATATAGAAATCCACTCATGATTGCATTTGTGGACTATGGAAAAGCCTTTGATAATCTGCAGCTGCCAAGTTTGTGGAGAGTCCTGCGTTATTAGGGAGTTCTTTATAAATATGTAAATTTGATTAGGTCTGTTAATGTTAGTGGAGTCCTATCAAATGAATTTCCAGTGAACAGTGGAATACTGCAAGGGAATGTGTTGTCACCTATGTTGTTTATGTTCCTCATGGAGTTTGCAATGCATAGAACAGTTCGGGATGGTGGAGAAGGATTAGACTGGATTGGTTGTAGGAAATTAGCTGACATAGAGTATGCTGATGACGCTGTCCTTATTAGCAGAACATACAGGAATTGCAAAGCTTGCTTACCAGAATGCATGAAATATCACATGAGGTTGGGCTGAAGATCAATTGAGGAAAGACAGAGATGATGAGAACGGAATATGCAATGGAAGATGAAATATCATTGGAAGGAGAAAGGATTTATAAGGTGGAATCATTCAAATATTTAGGAACCATGATCTCCAATACAGGAACTTTAGAATTAGAGTTTAATGAAAGATTGAAAAAAAGGAAATCAGACTATGGCTAGGTTAAGTAAAATTTGGAAATCAAATCGCCTGAAGTTACATATGAAAATCAGGCTATATATCAGTTTAGTGAGATTGGTGTTACTGTATGGTCATGAGTCGTGGTATGACAATGAAACAATATCCAACAGATTTAGTAGATTTGAAAGCAAAGCCCCCAGAAGATTATTGGGAGGTAAATGGCAGGACAGGATTAGAAATTAAACTATAAGGGAGATTACTCGAGTCCCATATGTGGATGAGATCATGGTTAAGGGTAGATGGAGATTGTTTGGGCATGCTCTTTGCACTCCCCAAGAGAGATTAGTTAACCAAACTTTTATCTGGGCTCCTCAAGACACGAGAAGAGTCGGAAGACCCAGACCTACATGGTTGAGGACTATGAAGCGTGAAGTTGGAGTTGATGAATGGAGAAGTATTGATTTAAAAGCTCAAGGTAGAGACGACTGGCGAAATCTAACCGAGGCCCTTTGCATCAATAGGCATAGGAGGAGATGATGATGATGTTGAATTTTTTGAAATGGTATAGAATTTAAATTAAGAATGGAAAAGTCTGGGTTCTTGGTTCTTGCACAAATTCGCCGAACTTAATAAGGTAGTGGTAAAAATCAATGTCCATAAATATACTACAGCCTGGGCAAACTATACGAGAAGGAAAAACCTGATTGTATCAAAGTATAACTTTTGAAAAAAGATAAAAAATTAAAACTTAAATTCTCACTTTTTTCAAATTGAAATGATAACGCAAGACGGATAAATAAAAGAAAGGCTTTTCCCAAACTTTGTAGGATTTTGGAAAAATAATTGTGAGAACCGATAGGAAAGTCATAAACAGACTTTGTGCGGTTCTCGAATCTAACAATATAAAAAGACCTCTTTAACCTTTCACTGAAATGAAAGCAGGAGAGAAGGGAGAAATGGAAATTGCATAATTGATATAAAGCTAAAGTACTTAGCATTTCTCACACATTAAGATGAACAAGCTTGGGACATTATGTTCATGAATTAAGTTTCTCTCTCTCTCTCTCTCTCTCTCTCTCTCTCTCTCTCTCTCTCTCTCTCTCTATATATATATATATATATATATATATATATATATATATATATATATAGAACTTACAGAAATGTCGCTTTTAATAAGTCAGACGACTTCGCTGTTTTTTTCATTAGTAATTTTAGACAGAAAGTGTGACGTAAATCATGTAGGCGAGCTTAGAAAGAAAAGAGAATTTGTTAAATCCTATGGCGCTCGTTGCCTTAATCTTAGATACACTAAATATCGGGAATGCAAACCTGATCACATATATCTTCAGCTGAACGAGAGAGAGAGAGAGAGAGAGAGAGAGAGAGAGAGAGAGAGAGAGAGAGAGAGAGAGAGAGAGTGGAGGTCAAAGTTATAGTGTTGATATTTCAATGTCGGCGGCTAAGAGCTGAAAGTCAACGCAAACTTTGATGAAAGGGTTGCGACTAACTTCAGTGACCACTGGATTGAAAACTGTGTTGACGGTGGTACTTGTTTTCGTATTAGGAAGGAGGTTCTTATATTCACTTGCATTGCATCATTTACTTTTATTTTGTTTCCCGAAGGCATGAACTCCTTTTAAAGCAACTTTTCTGTTGAAGCGATCATATTTCAGTAATTTTTTTTTTGTGCGAAATTTTGAACAATTACTTGCAATAATTTTTCACTGATCAAATGTGGTTTCAGAAAGAGAAATATCTTGCTGATGTATCAGGAAAACTTGCTTTTTGAAAGAGTCTAGTTCTTGGATTTGGTTTTATCAACCACTGGCTGCTAATGAGTAAAGCTGCTGGTGATACATCAGATTTTATTTTCATAGCCACTTTCAAGATTATCTTGGCTGAATAGGCTTGCGAACGGGTATTGTAGGGAATTTCGAACATAGTTGCTGAGGTAGGTAATGAATAAGTACAATGTTCTCCTTCCAAACTTATGGAAAGGAGAGAGGTTTCACTGCTCATATTCATATAAATGACGACTCACTTCGATTACTTTGGTTTCTAATAGTGAGAGGGCCGTGAAGACAATATTTTATGTTGTGCGATAATGCTTGTTAAGATTGAAGGCTTACGTGGAATTGTAAAGAAAAATACGATATAAGATGAAATTAATTTTTTTATGAAAATATAACGAGAAGATATCTGATTATTTCGTACTAGTTCATAGTCGGTCATTCATTTCACGAGCATCTCTTTAGGATGATTAAGAGGACGATGAAAAACATTGAACAAAGCTTGCTTTAATCACGGGACCTGTTGTTGGATCCTCAATTAGAATACTAATCTCGCTTGTTTAATTCAAGGTATGCAACCAGTCTCTAACTAAATGCTCTAATTTTTCAGTTTCATGCACGGCCAGTAATCAACTAATTAAGAGAGAGAAAAATAATTTAACTTAATTTTTGGTAATTTCCCATAAAACACTCCTTTTCAACCCATCCTTATAACACGGAATTATTCTTACACTACACATTAACTCATTCGCATATACGCTTCTAAAACAAGGTCATGAATTATGTGAAACAAAACTTACTGTATTGAAATACTGACTTAAATTTTGCATCTTGTTTATTTTTTTTTGGGGGGGGGGGGGGGGGCGGGGGACTAATAATTAAGAACAACAAAATTATGCAAGTTCGTGGTGTTACAACATTGCTACAGACTAGCGCCAGAGGGGATCCATCAAGTCCCATGAACGTGAGACGTACATCTGGAACTGTGCCCCCTGACATTAAAATAATAGTGACCACTCCTCTTCCAGTTAAGAATGTACTCATGAAGAATGTCAACAACAAATGGCAAATCATTGTCCTTCTTTGTTCAGTACATAATGATTATAGTGATGTGAATGTAAAGATGATTAAGCAGGAGGATGAAGAATTTGGGCATGAAGAAGCAGATATCATCATCAGCTACAGGTTTTGTTTGGCAATAGTTATCGATATAACTGCGACAGCTAAGAAGCTTGGAATTAAAAGCTTGCAGCTTTTGCCCTTGCATGTGATTACCGGTTGTGCCACAGTCTCTTACCCTTTGGAAAGGCAAAGTATCTGCCATTAACATCATGATGAAGAATAACAGCCGTAATAAACTCCAATGGGTCAACCAAACACTTCTGAAGAAGCCTTCATGGAGACTAGTCGTCGTCTGTTTTGCCTCATGTATAGTGCTAAGATCTGTACAACCATGGCTGATTTTGCCCACATGTTCTTCATCACAATAGGAGAAAAGTGCTCCAATCTCTGCTCTCTTCCGCCATCAAGTGAGGCACTCCCTCACCACATGAAGTGACCTCGCCTTCAGAGAATGTTATGGAAAGCTACTAATAAGGAGCAACCCCCAAATGTGAGTGCAGAAGACTATAGGTGTTAAAATGTTGATGGGGTCCCCTTATGCAGTTGCAATGTAGAAGCCTACAGCGCCTTGACCCCTGATGAAAATTATTGCATGTGGATGCACAGGCAGCACACGCTGTAGTCGTAAGCAGTGCAGCTGTAAGTGTGCAAAGATGTCTTGCACCACATTATGTAGCTGCCAAGCTGCGGACAGGTGCAACAATGAGCATACAGTTAAGCATATGTTCGATGATCCTCTTGAATGGCAATGAGTATGATCTAGATTAGTAGATCTCTGTTTTGAAATATGTATGCAAATGTTTAAAGCTTAAAATATTGTGATAAAGTGTAAAGAGCTTTGTTTAAAATATTTTGGTGTAGAGAACTTATTGGTGAATCTTACAGCCACTTCTCGCATCATACACACCTTGAGCCAGACCAAGCAAACCAAACATAGTCACAGATCAACGCATTTTTAAACCATCTGCATAAATCACGATTCCTGTACAATCCACATAATCTGTGACAAGCTGAAGGATTATTAAAACATTAATTGTTGTCAGTCAATCAAATATTGATTATATATCAATCGGTGTAGTCCTTTATTCTAGTGTTTTCAGAGGCAGACAACTGGTGACTCGAGCAGACGACAGTATGCCGGTCAGAATTGTTGTCCTTATAACATAACTGGGCAAAAATCCCACTGTTCCGGGTATATGGTATTTAGACCCCTAGCCCTGGTGTGATTTTTATGACCTGCACGGGCGTGGCTTAAGGCTGAGTCTAGGGTTTATTGATATTTAGACTGTTCTAGCAATCCAATGAGAATTGAGTATTCCGGGTGATGTAGGGACAAATATATATATATATATATATATATATATATATATATATGTATAATATATTATATATTATATATTATATATAGGTGTGTGAGTAACTCAGGATACAGTGTTATAGTGTACATTACTCACAGTACATAGATACTACTGTACATATTAAGCAAACTAGCAAGACCAGCTGAAATATGTACAGCGATTGTCCATGGATGGACACACTGGCAGGCAGGACTATTGTGGTCGCAATGAATGTTCCAAGTGGAAATAATCGCCTCTCAGTGTGCCAAGTTCTACGACCAAGGTGGAATCAATCCATCCATCACTAGAGCGACAACATCATCTACGTAATTAATCGTGCTCACAAGAGAAATGATGCAGACGCCTTTCACGATTTCCAATCGAACGAGAAGGAGTTTTGTTAAAAAGACATTTTAATCTAATTTCCATGTCAGTTAGCAAATTGATTTAGAGTGTTATTTCTATTTTCCATTCGTGAATTATTAATGTGTATTCATTTGTGATAATAGTGGTTATGAATTGTTCAATAGTGACCATTACAAGCCTTTAAAAATGAGATTATATGTGTAGTTATTAACATGCGGAATGTATCTAGTTAATTTCCTTTATTTGTTATTGAATTTGTTTTTCTGTCTATATAGGTTATGGTTTATATATGTATATATATATATATATATATATATATATATATATATATGTATGTATGTATGTATGTATGTATATATATATATATATATATATATGTGTGTGTGTGTGTATGTATGTATATATACATATATATATACATGTATATATATATATATATATATATATATATATATATATATATATATATATATATATATATACATATGTGTGTGTGTGTTTATATAATGTTCATGTATACAAATACCTATTCAATAAGATCATAGCCTATTTGATTATATTTTCCACACAAGTAAGACCACCAATATGAAAGGGGGTGAGCTGTATGTAGACCAGCCTTATTTCTCTGAGTATTTGTATGTGTAGATATACGCTAATGTTTCAGCAAGTGCTTCACATTAAAAAGAAGTAGAATAAACCTAAATTAGTGAAAGATGCCTACTGACTGTGTTAGACTTGGTATAATCTCGGTTCTCTATGCGCGAGTTCCTCTTGTGACACCCTAGGCAATGATCTCTCTCTCTCTCTCTCTCTCTCTCTCTCTCTCTCTCTCTCTCTCTCTCTCTCTCTCTCTCTCTCTCGTTCTTCCAGAACTTCTGTAAAGGGGATTTGTAATGGTGCATCTTTTATTATTCTTTCAAGACTTAATTATGCAGGTGAAGTTCGAGATTGAAATCATTTTCAAAGATTACTTGTAAATCATTCAACTTGATGAATTGGGATTTTCTTGACCTGGGGATCACAGTCAAGTTGTCATTGACGTTATTGGAAGAGCAATGACATAACCAAGTTAAACATCCATGAAGCACTACTCGGGGCAAGATAGCTAGAGGAAGTATGAAGGGGAAAGGTCATAGTGTTTTGAAACGTGTCAACGAATACAAAGTGTCGTGAATATGTGTAAATTGTAATATGAATTCATGCATATAAGATTTGGACAATAATATGACTATCAAACATTTGAGTACGGTAACTATAAAATGAATTAAAAGAATTTGGTTAATGTTGAGAGAGAGAAATCACTGTGTAAGATGAAGGTGAAAAACAAATTTTCATTATAACTTGATAACGCATTAATTAATGGTCTGCTTTAGCTCATAGCGCTAGAGAATTTTACACCCTCCCCCCCCCCCCCCCCTTTCTGCCCAGGACTCTTCGAAATCCCTGGTCACTTCATTGTATTTCATTATGAGATATATAAGAGTTTTGGAACAGGGGGTTCGATGATTATTTAGTTCTAACAGTCTTGTGCATAGGTACATATGAACTAACTTTGATATTGCAGAAGTAATCTATGTAGCGTTTATATAAATTATGTTATTTTATTATTTTTTTCATTGTATTAGTCAATAGCGCAGTCCCTTCTTTTATCAGATATTTCGAATGCTAAGACCAAACAATTTTGGGGGCTTCAGAAACAGTATGATTATCCACTAAAATATTTGATCATATCGCTGATGCATTACTATGCTGCGGACTTTTCAAGTAACAAGAGACCGTGTTTGCAGTGCTACCTTTATTTAACGATAAGGTAATCTTAACAACTGAATATAGTTTAGTCAAAGTTACCGAAAACAAAGAGGTTTTGGCTTTAAATTACTAAGTAATTCTTGTTTGTTTTCGAATATTTATACTAAGCGCGTATAAATCTTTTCATCTTAATTATAAAGTTAATTTTAGTTAGGTGTAACCTCTCAACATGTTTTGCATTTCATTGTAATTCTGCATTGAAGAAGTAAACTAATGATTTGGTGTTCACCTCGAGAGAATTCCGATATCCAATTAAACGAGTTTTGGTCTATGAAAGTGATTTTATGGGTTAGATAAAACAGGCAAAATGTCATTATAGACCCTTGTTTTTTGGCGCCCTTGAGCATGATAAGGTGTGGAAAGAAAAAGAGATGATGTGTGGACCAATTTCTCCTTCTCATCCAACAGAGGTGACTTCTAGACAGGGAAGAGAACATTTTTTTGCTTTTATGTATTTTTACTTATGTGTAATGAAGATTATTCAACCTTAGTATTGACATCTTTATAGTTTTTTATTCTTTTACTATTTCTACCTCATAATTTTATGCCATATGAGAAATAATATTGCGAAGATTTAGATTTTCTTTAATTTAGGAATGTAGTAAATTATAATATGCATAACTTTAAAATATAGGTCCTCATAGATTGTCATCTACGGTGTGATGTAAATGCCAGGAGAATATTTATTTTTTAATTTAATATGGAAAATACTTAATATTTATGGTAAAAACTAGCCCAATGCACGTTTTTCACACTTCACCTTTTTATCAAAATGATGACTAAAGAACTGTTGTACAAGTTTGTATCACTAAGCATGTGTGAAAGGCCTTGTTCATCCTTTTAAGGTATGTAGATTGCATAGTACAAACATGCTAATTTTTCTTAACTATTCAACTAACTGCTGCTTCATAATTTTCTATCTCGTTGGCCTTTTTTAAAATGTGCTCTTCTTGGGGATGAATTTTCATTCTAATGAGCCGCATAACGAAGGTTTATGGAATATTATGCTTATCGTTTCATAAAAAGCGATGTAATTGAGTTTAAAGGAAGTTTAAAAAGAAGGCTCATTATTCGGTTTTCACGTCGATAAATAAATTCAGGTAAGAAAGATATTAGCGTGTTTAATGAGATATTTCTTAACTTCATTTATAATGATTTAGGAATCATCGAAATTAAAAAAAAAAAAAACATTCACACTGTATTTTCACATGGAAAGATAGTTGACAAGAATATTTTGTAATCGTTTACTCACTGTATTTCTTTTTGGATGTATAGTTACCCATAAGCCCTTGCAATACAAATCCCGTGTCACTTTGCGCCATCACCTGCTGCGCATGTTAGTCATTCACTTCCAGTTGGTGATCCAAGATGTCTTTCCATCTTTTCCTGGCTGTACCCAATGATTCCATCCTTCTATTGTTCCCTTCATTACCCACTGTGGTATCCTATCCTCTTTATGATTTAACTGATAATAATGATAAACTTTAGTTGCTATTCTAATGGCCCCATGAATAGTAAGGGCACCGGACAGTTTTTGTCTGGTTTTCTTTCTTATCTTATTACGTTTGACCTCGACTTTCCTGTCTTGCTTAACCACCGACGGACTTGATTCCATCTCAAGTGAACAGAAGGTAAATAATAGACTTTTTCCAGTTGCAAATGTAGTAAGTGAAAAAAAAAAAAAACACTCAAATCATTGTGAATAGAAAACTTTTTGAAACGTCAGAAATATGATACTAGTTCTAGTTATCTAGTAACTGGAAATACCAGTCCCATGGTATACAAATGCCAAGTGCACGCGAGTTATTCATAAAAGGAAGACAAATACAGGTGTTAGGAAACCGAAGTTTTGTGAGAAATGAAATGAAGGTGTGAAAAGAAGAAAACTACAGAAGACAAACATCATGAAGACCTCGCTCGTGATTACGTTATCCACTGAAGAAGAAACTGGTCAATCACATAATCGTGTTTCACGCGTATTTACACTAATAGCATTTTGTGCGACACAAAAGACTGTCAGGATATTTTGTTTCCTAAACGCTCTTGAAAATTTATGGTTATGAAAAAGGACATAATAAATAAAATCTATTTCTTGGTATGCACACACAAACACCATGCTTTAAGTCCGTCGATCGTTTGCGGACATACATTTTTGGACGCACTTCATCATTTTTCATAAGTGCTAATAGCTAAGTGCAAAGGCATAATGGAATATATTATCTTTATAAGTGAGGGATGATAAGGCAAGTGTAGTTAAACGTCAGGTCTGCAGACTGCTCTAGCATCAGAGACCTACATTAACAGCCTTTGGAAGTTAAATTTCGATTTGAAACACTGGAAGGACCATGAAACATTTCGTCTGATAATCATACTGGAGATTGTGAGGATGACGGTGAAATTATTACCTAGTGGAAGGTGGCGTTTTGGGAAAGCAATTAGCTAATTCTGAATTTTAATGTAAAATTATCAAATTGAATGAAACCTTGGTGGTAGAAATACAGGTCCCTGGTGAAATTGTTAGGGATATAGGATCGTAACTGTGGAGTGATCTAAAATTATAATAGATTCTTGATTAAGTTTAAATGCTGAAGGAATCTGGATTTTTTTAAATACTTCCATATCACTAATACTTTCTTTTACTTGTGTATTTGGAAATTATTCTTTTGTCCAGTTTTTTGTCTTTTCATTTCCTTTCCCGTAACACAAGTGTGTTGTGGACAATTTTGTTGGAGTCACGTCGAACTCGCTGTTGTAAAACACAGGAAAAGACATAACTGTGAGCAACAGACTTGTAATTGACAGGAATTTTCTTCAATCCCGGTCTTCCGATTGGAGAGAGAATTCCTTTATCTGCGATATTGAATATCAACCTTTTGTTTTGATGTTTCTTCTTTTTTCATTAGCTTTTTCTTTCTTCATACACCATCATCCTTACTATTTAAAGGTATTTCAGCTGTGCACAAAAAAAATATAGTTCGTTACCATTTTATCAAATTAATTTTAATACCATGCTAACCTATTTATATGTTTATATCAGTTGAGGGGACAATAATTAAGATTGAACTCATCTTGTTGTAACACCCACTAAATAGCGTTCTACTTTACTTCCCTTCTAGAGTTCAACCTCCTAATTTATACCCCATGGTGCAACAGCAAGGTTTTCACTAAATTACGACATGACACTGAATGGCCTCCCCGATCTCAGCGCCGAATCATAAAGTTCAAATTCATCAGTTCAGAAATTCATATCTAATATCTGATAATTAATTGATTCTTATAACGCACAGCCATGATAAACTTAATAACATTATATACGTACACTTAACGTATTCATTATAAAATTCATTTAAAAACCTTAACATCTTTTGGAAGTGCAAGTATTCATAATGAATTAATGCAGGTAGGACAAGAGTTCTATAATGTCAGCAATTCTTTCATAATTCTTAGGATTACTTGGTGTTAAAGGTACTCTATTTGAATGTAAAATTTTCCCTGAAAACATTTTTATTAACCAAGAGTTTTTTCGCAAACATTTCTGTAGGATTCAAGGTATTTATAGATATATAGATATATTTTCCATTAATTCCATTTCTTTAGGAAAGAATAAATAGCCTAGGGATGTTTCTTTGACATCAGAATCATCTTGTAAAAACTGGTAAGCTTTATGGATGTTTTCATCTAATGTAACCTGGAATGCCTTATGTTTTTCTTTATTTTGCCAGATTTCACTCTTCATGTGATGGCTTTGACTTGCCTTAATTCGAGAATTCAGACATTGCAATAGAAATTAATACTTTTGATCAATTAAATGTTATTGGCGATAATTAAGTTTTATGTCGATGCCATTTAATTGCTGAGGTAGGTCACTTTTCGTAAATAGTTACAACTGCAGCAGATATATACTGTTTCAAAATTAGTCTCAGAGAAAGGATCACTCTGACCAACTTAAGAGTTTTCGTGGTTGTAGTTCAGTTTTACAATTTCCGGTAAGAAAAACAATGACGTTTAAAAGGTAGCTTTAAAGTTATAAATGAATTATAAAACAAGCTTTACTTCTATAGCTTATAACTACTGTATTACATACACACACACACACACACACACTCATATATATATATATATATATATATATATATATATATATATATATATATATACATATATACATATATAAAACTAAATTTTTCGCAGTGGCTGTTTAAAAATGTATTCAGCAGGAACTTGTATTTTTCTTTGCTCAATATCTGCAATAACCAATTCAATTTGAGCGAAACTAACACGTGTGTATTAAAAAGTCCGTTGATGGCAACTCAAATACGATAATGTGAGTTCTCTTGCGGATGCCACGAACGTTCCTTCGAAAGAGATACTCCTGCTTTCCCAAAATATGGCCGTCATTATTTTCCCGAAGTCTTTGACGAGGAAATCCAATCTTGGAATTGAATGAGAAGGATCGGGTGTTGTGAAACTGAATTGGAGATGCCACGAGCAAGAGGAACTGCTCCATAAAGGTAATGGATTCTGATCACGGAGAAAATTTGATTCGACAAACAAACAAAAAAACAAAACGAAACTAAAAAAAAGAAAAAAAAAAGAATCGTGTTTCGCATGAGTATCAGGTACGGTAGACGAACAGAGACAAGTTGGGGAAAGTGGTGAACTCTGAGTATTTTTTGTTTATTCTTAGGTCATTCATATCTGCTCTTTGGTTCTTACATTTAGTATTTTATTCGGATTTAACTCATAACTTGTGTTCAATTCACACGTGAACAGGTAAATTTTACCTATAAATACCTTGTATCAAGTTTTATTTCTTCATGAAAGATCCTTTACAGTACAATCTGTTTAGAAAAAAAAACACTTTTCTAAATAGTCAAATTAATCATCTTTATTTATAATGATATACTTGCTCTATACTGTCAAAAAATAGCTCTTAGCTTTAACGAGTCTTTCGCTAATTTTATGTTGTATGAAGAATTTGAATTCCTACTTAAGGGTACTTCTATGATTAACAAGGGTATCTTAAGTTTCAAGTTTCACTTGATTATATCTACATTGGCTTTAAATATCTGTAATTATTGTCTCATAAACGAGTTTTTCCTCAGGAGTCAGAACTATTAGAAAATCAGCGGTGATACGAAAACATGAAACTTCTGTATTGATCAATCTTAATTCCACATCGCTGATGTTCAGTCGTACATAGAGAATTTAATCATATTACATCTATTATAAATCAGGAAGTTGTTGCGATATCAGTAGGTTGAATAGAAGAGAGAGGTGTTTTTTAGGATCTAGGACAACTGCCTCCGAGACAACTGCCCCCCGACAACTGCCCCCAGGACAATTGCCCCCGTAGGACTACTGCCCCCTGGAAAATTGCCCCCCATATTGCCATTTACGTAATTACTTTTTAGTAACAATTTATGAAGATATTCTTCCTAATTACATAATCGGTCATTGAACAAATAATTGTATCTATTTCCTAAATTTATTACCATTTATGTAGTTATTTCCTAATTAGGTAATCGGTCGTACGATTTATAGTTTATTTTCGAAAGCTATCGCCAATTGGCTAATTCTGTATACTCAAGCAAATGTTTAAAAAAAAAAAAAGTATGAACGATCCTGTGTCCAATCGGTCATACGAGTTATAGTTTATTTTCGAAAGCTATCGCCAGTTGGCTAATTCTGTATAGTCAAAAAAAAAAAAAAAAAAAAAAAAAAGTAAGGATCCAGTGTCTAATCGGTCGTAGGAGTTATGGCTTATTTTCGAAAGCTCTCGCCAATTGGCTAATTCTGTATAGTCAAACAAATGTTTACAAAAATAAAGAAAGTAAGAAGGATCCAGTGTCTATTCAGAAATACAAGAAGTAACATAACCCATCATGGAGTTCGTCAAAAGTGAACGTGGAAAAATGAAGCTTATTTATGAAGGATACATCTATATGAAGCAGAAGGAATTGGCAAATAATGTTACATCTTATGAATGTGAAAAACGCCGCCATAATAACTGTAAAGCGAGAGTAAAAGTTTGTGAAAATGAAGTAGTTGGCTATGTAAATGATCACACCCATGCTGTTGACCAACCCCGCCGTGAAGTTTTGTTTGTACAACAGGAAATAAAGGCTAAATCTAGTGCTATCGAAGAAAACGCTATCAGGATTCTAGCATACAAATAGCAAACATGGTGCTAGAATTTGAGAACCACGATGTATTGGAATTTTTTAGATACATAGCCCACAATTTAAAATTCTAGTATTTAAATCCCTTTTCAATATTTCTGCAACCCATCTATGTACAAATTTTAGTATATAATGTTATCTTTTAAAAACATGTATTTTTTAAATCATGAATTTTTTACTAACAATAATAAAACATTAGTTTTAATAGTTATTATGTATTTTTTTTTTTACAAGGGCAATTGCCCCGGGGGCAGTTGTCCCACGGGGGCAGTTGTCCTACGGGGGCAGTTGTCCTACGGGGGCAGTTGTCCGGGGGGCAATTGACCGGGGGGCAGTTGTCCTGATACCGTTTTTTAATTTTAGGTAACCAGGAGGTTACGTAATAGTGTAACCTAGGAATATGACTTAGAAAATATTTAGATATCCTTTTCTTGAGCGTGCATTCTTTTTCAAGCTAATACAGATATGTTAACTTATTAGATTTATGTTATAAGATTACGCATAAATTAGCAGTTGTTATTCAGTAAACGAAAACCCCATTCATAATTATGAGAAAAACTTTAGCATATCATAGTGTTTTCAACTTGTAAATTGTTTACTTTATCACGTTTTTTTCAAAGCGTATACTTATTTTTACTGCATGTAATGACCTCACTAAGCTATCATACAATATTTAGTCATGCAATTAATGTTTATAATTTTTTAATATGTTGCAGATATATTTTCATGTGAACAGCTAATCCTGACTATGGGGGTATGTTTTCCTTAATTGTAAATCGTTGCCATATAAATGCGGTATTTGACTGGCATTAAAGTTTGACTTTTGTACTTGCAAAGAACCCCATTTACGTTGATTCATATTTTGGTTATTATAACATTAGTAGAGTATTATATATATTTAGAATGAATGCTCTTCTTATATCGTAGAGATGAGAAATTAGGATAAATTTCAACTGATTCGTCATATGTATGCTGGATTAATTCACAAAAAGAAAAATCAGGTTTAGTAGTTAAGAGAAAATGGAAAGTTTTAACTAGTCAATTTTACTTCCGTGTCTCTGGTGCGCATTAATCTCTCAGCAAAAAATTCTGGTCATTAAATATAAGTTAATGTAATTGTACTTTTGTATTTTTCATTATCTTTAATAACACATTTTTATCGTATTACAACAACTAACATTTTAAGAAATTTCTCTTTCCATATCATGAAGAAATGGATGAAGTGAATAAGATTTCCAAAAGGGAAAAAATAAGGTATTTCTGCCTTTGTCTCTTACTACAAAGAGACAGACAACAGAAGAAAGCGTTTTCAAGCTCTCGCTTTTTCTTCGTATTTATCATTTTGAAAAACGTCAACGTCAAAGGAAGAAAGAAGAATTGTAGCAAAAGAGGAGGACCATTTTAGTCACTGCTCATTCTAACAAAAATCTCGCCTTTAGAAGTGCTGAAAGCTTACGACTCATAAAAGCGTCTTTGATAGGTACTCGCGGGTAGAAAAAAACCTTTTAGATCAAATACTAACTCCAAGAGAGGGAGAGAGCGGCATGTTGACAAAAGAGAGGAATCAGCAAGGGTCTGGATAAGAACCAAATAAAGAGATCGGTGAAGGAATGAGAAAGAGACATAGAGAAGGTTATTTGAAGTGAATTTACATAACAGGTTACGGAATAGAAGATGGGAAGGGAAGTCCTGAGAGAGAGAGAGAGAGAGAGAGAGAGAGAGAGAGAGAGAGAGAGAGAGAGAGAGAGAGAGAAAATAGGCAAATGGTGAAAATAGAAAGGGTAACGTGAATATGAAAGAAGAGAGATTAATCGTAATATAAGGAAACAAATGTTTAAGATAATAGTCGAAAATGTAGAGTTGCTGTATGACGTGAATAAAGTCAACGGTCAATAGACTGAATACTTTTGAGATTTGTCGAATGAAGAGAATAGAAGAGTGTCGCGAGAATGTTCGTTGAACCGACTGTTAAGGACTTAGTCAAGGAAGGAAATTAAAAGCTAGAAAATTGAATGAATAACAGGAATGGATGGATCTATAAATGGGATGTTTTGGTTGAGTCTTATATGGTAGATCAGGGCTTGTATGTTATCTCCCCTTGAGCGAAGAAGTGTTTAGTAATTTCAATGTTGTTAGGTGTATGGGGAAAGACTATTCGGTGTATGTATAGGCAAAAAAAAAAAATGAGCCGTAACCAGAGAGAGGGATCCAATGCATTACTGTCTGGCCAATATATAATGTCCATATATAATGTTTATTTGTGTTGAATGTGTTTATATACTGTATAATATATATATATATATATATATATATATATATATATATATATATATATATATATATATATATATATATATATCTTAGTTTCTCAAACTCGGAGACAGTTTCGAGACCTTTGATCCATCGTTGCATTATAGGATTATCGGAGAGAAAAACAATAGATAATGGTGAAGATGTCTGGTTTCAGCCAAGTATTGCCCGAAGAGATATGCACCAGAACGTTAAGTGGTCATTTCAATGAGAACGATCTGAGAAGATCCCATGCAACCTAGGGCGAGTATGATCGTAGCCACACCCAAACTCCCTGCGACCAGGATTAATTTTTTGACATGCCCAGCTGCGGGAGACCAATGTGTGACCAGCCCTTGGTCAATATTCGACTACGTGCGATCTCTGGTGACTGCCACACTGAAATTGGCGCTCAAACTTCCGGGAAGATTTCTTGGTGAAATGAGCTTAGCTTGGCAAGCCCTAACCCCCACACCAGTGTCCGTTCAGTAGAACTGTACAGCTTAAACTCACGGTTTTGGGCTGGTGCCATGCAAATGCTAGGCGAACGCGTTACTACTGTCCTAGTCAGGAGCTAATATGTTAACGGTAAGGGAGAGCGTAATTTTACATAGTACACAGTTGTTACTTTGATCTAAGTTACGTTTAGTGATAATCCTGTGGTTATCTTATATATAAACACGAGTCCTGTACATTACGACTGCTAGATGTAAATAATATATGATTTTTTGAATATTATTGTATCGACATTTTGTATTTCATGGTTGCCTGAGTATCTATGTGCAAAATCCAAGCAACATGGGAAAATATAGATGTTTCTTGTCCCTTAATGATTAGAAGTAGAAGTATGGGTTCGTGCTTTCCTGTAACTCTATGTTTCTTCAGACTTAATACTCCACCATCCAATACTGGCTGTATATAAATCTGTCATTAAGATGGAATCATAATTCGCATCTGCATTTTTATAATGAGACGACTGTTACTTGTGCCTTTTCTCTATATTATTCGCTCAAAATTCAATTTCCTTTTTGGTGATCGATTTACCAGTTTCTTGCATTTTGAATAACAAAAATATTTGAACGCGGATTCTTGTTCTAATTTCCACAATTATTGCTTTTGTTCTATGAACTCTCGTGTTATTTACCTTTTCCTTGCAAACAACTACTCGGGTTCCCTTTGTAGTGAAATGAGTGGGATATTACGATAGAAAAAAGGGAATGAAATAAAGAAACGTTGGTTTTCTTGAAACGTAAGTAAATTATCCACGTAATTATCATTAATGTACGAAACTAAAACCTGAACGTATGAATATGATTCGGGGCGTTTTCGGTATTTTCTTCTGTTGAAATTTAGGAAAATATGTTTTACAAATAAGGAGTGTCAAAGTCAACTGTTCTTTGTAATAAAAAGAAAACTTTTTACCCTGATCCTATTTCTGGTAATGGCAAATTCTAGTTTATTTTCAAAACATCAATTGTGCCGAAAAGCTTTCTAGATATCCATTGTTAAGAAATCTTGTCTAAAATAGGGGCTATCACCACAAAAAAAAAAAAATATATTCGTAATAGGTTTGAAAAAAGTACCATAACACTACTGGTTACTTTGATAAAATCATCAGGTAATAGCATCAAATATTATCTCTATTTGATAGGGTCAGTAGTAAGATGTGGTACAGTTATATGTATGACGACTAAATTCAGCCAATTTGGAAAAAAAAGTTAACAAAGGAAAGAGTAAGAACTCCCGAAACGAAGATTTTGGAAGCAGTAACATGAAGAACTAGAGGACCACTCAGTAGAGCGCAGGCCTCCACTACGGCAGCTTATTTCTCGACTTTGACATGTATTAATTAGAGGGGATTTTCATACCCCAAATAAGAACCAAGTTTGAAGTCTCAGTGACAACGATGTCCAAACTTACGGCTGATTACGTGAATTAGACATTTTTCTTGACCTTTAATCATTTCAAGCTATTTACCTAACAGTTAATACCTGCAAGTTTCATTACTCTACGATTAGAATTGTGGTCAGGAAGCTGTTCGCAAACAAACACACACTCACATAAACATGGGCGAAAACATAACCTCCTTCCAACTTCGTTGGCGGAGGTAACAAGGCGAATGAAAGGAGATATCCAAAATCAAAGATTCAATAGAGATAACCATCGAAATGCTTAATAGATGTTGCATTTTCTTATGAATGGAATGAATCATAAAACGATAACAAAAGCTCAAGTACGCGTGTTCGGTAGAATTACAACACTGAACGATCCTTGCTTCTGTTGAATTGAATTGCCTTTTAAAAACGGGATTGTAATCTGTTCATTTGTTGTTCAAAACAGCTGTTTTATACGAATTTCAAATGGAAGTAATATCCATAAAATTCTGAAAGCAGTACTTTAGGAATATTGTAATAGTAAGTCAGTTTCAACTCTGTAGCGGAGGTCATTCATAACCAGATAATGTTCTTTTCGTAAAAAGGGTTTGTGAATTCACAGTATATAAATATGACTTTTTTTATGACAATATTGTTTCAGGTTTTGTAACACCATCTTCCAGATACTGAGGGCTACATAATCTTTCTTATAAATACTCTTGTAGCTTTAATTTCGGTAATGTACAGCACTAGTTATAATAGATTATATTGCGGTGGTAATGATTATAATTGACATAGGTGTATTTTTAAACTAAAAACTTTTCTCGAATCAATGACAAATAATTCTTTTTATTCAATTTTTCCTTTATTTATTTTCCCTTATCAGATTCATTTATTGGGCGATTGATTGTTTCACTGAAGTCTGTAAGATTTTTTCTTAGGTGAATAAGATGCCTGGTTAAACAGTACAGTGAAATGATTCCATGATAATCTAATTGATTAGCTGATTTTCTATGTATTTGTCATCTAATCAACTAAGTGATGGCTTCGTCATATTTTACTAATAAATCCACTTCTTTTAGTAATTTCCGTATTTAACAATTCATTGTTTGTTTCCCTGAATTTTTCATAGGTTAAACCTATACGCATGAAGTCATCTACTGTAGAAGTTAAAATTTTATCCAAGTAAAGCTGTCATTCGGATTTATCACGGAATGATTCTTTTCTTGCCATCTTTTATTTCCTCTTTCATAAAATCGTACCTTTAAATTGAATAAGTAATACTTGGTAATTTCCTTTCTCTGATTCGACTTGTTTTATGTTGCTTCCCTAATTTTAATTGTTTTCCAAGGATTTTATTTCCGGTTTTATATTAGTATATTTATAATAATCTTCATAAGCTACATTATAACTTAGATCTCTAACTAACTAATACGGCCTTTATCACTTTGAAGACTGATTATTATTATTATTATTATTATTAGCTAAGTTACAAACCTAGTTGAAAAAGCAAGATGCTATAAGCCAAAGAGCTCCAATAGGGAAAATGGCACAGTGACGAAAGGAAATAAATAAACTACAAGAGAAGTAATGAACAATTAAAATATTTCAAGAACAGTAAAAGCATTGAAATAGGTCTTGCATATACAAACTGTTCAACACAAAAACATTCTCTGCAAGTTTAAACTTTTGAAGTTCTATCGATTCAACTACCTGATTAGGTAGGTTTATCCTTTCTTGCCTCTTGTCAGCCTCAGGCTTCACATGATGGTCATCTATGCTTTTGATAAGGTTGTTGCTCCAAGAGTGTTTCCTCTGTTCTCTGTTGCTATCATTTATGAATGGCAACCCATTAAAAGGGATATTAATTCTATGATTTTGTCAAAGGTTTTTTTTTCAGTAATGAATTCTACTTAAATTTGATGATAATCAGTCTAATTTTGGATTCTCTTACTTTGTATTGATAAGTGCATGGCCTTATTCAAATTCTGCTAACTGAATAATAGGTCCATAGAATAGTTTGTATGTGTATATATATATATATATATATATACGTGTGTGTATAATATATATATATATATATATATATATATATATATATACACGTGTGTGTATAATATATATATATATATATATATATATATATATATATATATATATATATATATAAGCCATATATTTACTACCTTAATGTCTGGATTCTCACTTATACTTCGTGAGCAGAGACCCAAGGGGGAACCACTCAAAGACAATAGCCTCTGGCCGGCCTGGGAATCGAACCCTGAGCCAGGAAGTTGGAATGGCAGTGACATAGCACTTAGCCATAAGTATTATGTCACTGTCATACCATGAACTATGTGAAAGAAATACATCATTATCATCGTCTGTCATTTATCTCTTAAGCCTGTTCTAAGGGTTAGGAAATCTTTTGTTTTGGATATCTCATTCTCTTGCCAATGTTTCCGCTTTGTTATTTACATTCCTCCTCCTCCAGTTGTTTGTAGGTGCGATACCTCTTTCCGGCCACTTTCCCTCAGCCTCTCTAATGGTCCTCCTTTTATTTGTGTCGTCTTCTGGATACCTTATTTGTTTCGTCTTGACGACGAAGGCCGTTAATCCTCCAGCCGAGTCGGGAGGAAAAATCCTCAGTGAAAGGAAATAGTGCT
>NC_090727.1:3919780-3927280 GCF_036898095.1 Palaemon carinicauda | reverse complement strand
GACTTGCACGTGTTTGTTTTGGTGCATGTGTAGAGGCTTACACTAGTACTTTGAAAAAAAAAAACTACTTTTATTTTATGAGTAGAATAACCCGTTTACGTTTTCATTTTTATTATGTTTAACTAATTTTGAATAATAAAACATGAATTATATAAACATTAATGGAAATGTGAGTTGTGATATATTGTTAATATTAGAAGGAATTAATAAACCAGATCTCTATCCTTCTTTATTTTCTAATACACTCATTTATTTATATTAGTCAGAATCATTACTTAGAATCCTGTTTTTATGAAATTGTTCATAACTTGCCTTAGAATATAGCAAAGAAACTGAATGAATAATTTCCAATTGATATTTGCAATATATACAAAATGTTAGAATGATTAATCTCCAAAGTGTGCAACAATACTATTGTTGCCACTCCGAGAAATGAGAACCTTCAGAATCTGGTCATTTATTGCATCAGTTTCCCAAGAACGAAATCTTTCCCGTTATGCTGTCTTGTTTTGTCCCGAAGTTCTGCGAATGCAGTTGACAGCAAACGAGGTTGTCTTTGATACTGTTATTTTATTGGATGGGAAATGGCTCTTATATGAATTTTATTGGGTCATTTTACTCCGTGTTTCTTGTTTTATACCTTTGTTGTAAATTGGGTATCAAGATGATCATACATTAGTTAGTCATCATATTGTCTTCATATTATGTTTTGTTTACTTATGATGAATGTATTTGAAAAAGAGTACTTGGAGTTATACAATTATATACAGTATATATATATATATATATATATATATATATATATATATATATATATATATGTATATATGTATATATGTGTGTGCATGTGTGTATGTGTGTGTATGTATATATTAATGGAGGTGGAGATGGTTTTGGCATGCTCTTCGCACTCCCCAAGAGAGATTAAGTGGGCTCCATAAAGCACTAAAAGAGTTGGAAGGCCCGTGCCTTCATGGCTGAGGACTATGAAGCGTGAAGTAGGAAATGATGAATGGAGAAATATAAAATTAAAAGCTCAAGATAGAGACGACTGGCGAAATTTAACCGAAGCCCTTGGTGGCCGGGTGGTAGTGTCCTTGCTTGGGGATTGTCAGACTGGGGTTCTAGTCCTGCTCAAACTCGTTAGTTCCTTTGGTCACTGCAACCCCACCATCCTTGTGAGCTAAGGATGGGGGGTTTGGGGAAGCCTATAAGTCTATCTTCTGAGTCATCAGCAGCCATTGCCTGGCCCTCCTTGGTCCTAGCTTGGATGGAGAGGGAGCTTGGGCGCTGGTCAAATGTATATATGGTCAGTCTCTAGGACATTGTCCTGCTTGATAGGGCAATGTCACTTACCCTTGCCTCTGCCATTCATGAGCGACCTTTAAGCCTTTAAATAGGCGTAAGAGGAGATGATGATGATAGGGTAGTTTGTGGACATCTGTTATTACCCTTATTAATTACCTTTGGCCTCTTGGTTACACCTATATATAGACTTACAGGACTTGTCTTCTAACTGATTTTCAATGAGGAGAAAATAAAAGTCGAAAAAAAAATAATAACCATGAACAATCATGTTGCTAGAACTGCCTTACTAAATATATAAAATGTTGAAAGTGAATTTGTTTGTTGTGTCACACGTTAATTTACTTTAGCAAGCAGACCTTCTCTCGATGAGGTGGATTCTTTTTTCTTTAAAAAATTCTAAGCAATAAATAATTATATTCGGCAACAGGTACGGTTATCCTGGCTAGAAGACGAAGTGTGGCAAAATGTTCTTTTAACAGATAACCTCTCCATACTGTCATCCGTCATAAACTCATTGGAATTATTTATCTGATGACAAGCGTTTTGTCGATGTATTCTAGGGGTTGTGGTGGCCTATATGGTTACGTCCGTGACTGGTGGTCGCCTGACTGGGGTTCGAGTCCTGTTCAAACTCGTTAGTTCCTTTGGTCGCTGCAACCTCAGCTAAGGATTTTTGGTTTGGGGGAGCGTGTAAGTCTATCTGCAGAGTCATCAGCAGCCATTGCATGCCCCTCCTTAGTCCTGGCTTGAGTGGAGTGGGGACATGGGCGTTGATCATATGTATATATGGTCAGTGTGGGGCATTGCCGTGCTTGATAGGGCAATGTCACTGCCCCTTGCCTCTGCCATTCATGAGTAGCCTTTAAACCTTTAAACACGTAGGGAGCAATTGCACTAACCATAAGACTGGAAACGATCAACACTCACACGGATTTGGGTCTTGAAAGTTTAATTCTTTTATAATGTAACTAACTACGTCTGTTTGCTGTTTTTTCGTCAGACGTCCAACAATATACTCGAGTGACATTTTTCACGTAATGAAAATAAATAGCTTTTGTGCGTTTGAAGAGCCATTTTTATGATTCCAGGTAGTTTCCTACACAAAACTAAGGAAAATATTTACATTTTACTTTAGGAACGAAATTATCCAATGGCTTTGTAATTATATTTTAGCACAAGTCATATCTGGTTCTGATAATAAAATGGGAGACAACCCAATGACCAGTGTAGTTTTACGCAACGGGTTTTATTTGATTTATTTATTTTTTGTGGTAATTATAGATGGAACGGTATCTTCATATATCTTTTTTAACTGATGATTGAAGCTATATCGGAGAGAAATATTTATCCTTCGCATTTCCGCTCGTAAAAATGAATCCTTTTCTAATGGTGAAATTAATGTATTTTTTTTTCTTGAGTCTGTCGAATGGAAGGATTTCTCTAACTTCTCTCTTTTCTAGTGTCAAGACGAAAAAACCGTCTATATATTTCGTATAGATCATTAGTCTTATACTGTTTATGTTTAAATTTTTTTAAAGAAGTGAATAATTTGATTATAATTATACATATACAAATAGAGAAAATATTAATATTTAAAGACAGTAAATTTTTGATGAAAATAAAAATTGCAGCTGTCTTAAACTATTCAGTTCCTCAGCTTCGCTGCAAAGAAAAGATTTTGCGCATAGCCACTGTGACGCTGTGTACGTCAATTCAACTTTAAGGGTAAAAATTAATGTTCTCCATCATGAAAAAATGAAAGTCAATCAGGTCACCTCACGACGATGGTCTTGATTATAAATCTATTTGTTAGGAAACAGATGTCCAAACGGAATAACAGTATTCCAGTAATAGCAAAACTGATATTGAAATGCACCAAGATCACGCTTAGGCGATCCCAAAACCTTCGCTTTGAAGCCATTGGCTACAGCAAATGTTTGTCATGGCGTCGGATTTACAAAAGGGGATCCACCTATAACATGAAAAGTACAAGTAAATTCTATATGGAACAAAGAAAGAAAACGGATGAGGAGTTCCCAGGTTGAGCTAACACAGCCTGGCCACGACCCTCATAAATAGGAAAGACAGCCTCCATCTATAATGTAAGGAAGGTCATCCCCGCTGAGACCAGCCAAGGCCGTCTCGAATACGGCCTTGGACCTGCTCTTTTACTGATATCGATGACTAAAACTGACTTTAAAAAAAATCCTTCCTTTGGATATGTCAGGTGGTATATGGGAAGGTGATGTTAGACCGAGGAAGATGGAGTGAGGTTTTCATTCAAGATTTCAGAAGGGTCCCAAATTCGTCCGCCACGTCTGTTGTCTACTTTTTTGTTTGCTTCTATTTATTTCTGTCTGTGTTATGAGAATTTTATGTAATTATGCTCATTTAGGTAGATACAATTCGAAGACCAAGGTAATTTTGACGCCTCTTTCAGGTGAATTTTTTATTATTTATTGACTTCGTTTGACTATTAGTAATGCTGATTTCTCTTAAGTGAATATTACATGATTTTCTTATTATATCTACTTTGATTATAGTGTAGTTTTAAGATGTATAAGACATGTTTTTGGCAGGCTGGCTGTCATTATCGTAATGTGTGGGCGAGTAGTTTCAACGTTTTTATTTGATCTTAAATATGGAAAATTGGATGTTTTTATCATATCTTTATCATGTCTAGATCTTTCTTTCTATTCCTTTGGTTTTATTTCTGTATCCATCCTATAAAGTCAGTTATTAATTATATACATTTACTAAGCATATGGGGCTGTTATTTTGTTCTAGTATGCGCAGTCGGAGTTTGATTTAAGTCTGTACTAATACCACTTATAGAGATTATGACCTATTGTGTATGTTTGACTGTAATCACGTATATAATAGACATGGCTTTGTCTTCAGAATTTTAATTCATCGTTGAAGTTTATACAATTTCTTTGATATTGTACATAGGTTATTTTCAGAGCGTATTATCCTTTTACTATTAGACATGAACTTGAAATAACGAGGAACAGTTAACATAAATTACTATTGGTACATTAATTACTACAAATATTTATAGTTTTTTTTACTTTGTTATGTCAGGGAACCATTTAACAGTATCGTCGATTGCAAAGTTTATTTAGCCATGTGTTTACAACAGCAAATAGAAAACCTGTTTGATTTTTAATGGAACTGTCGATTTCCTTCGACCCATGAATTACTAAGCTTCGTATGTCGAAACTTTTGAATTCAACACATGATTTTACTAAACACAAATTTTTAGGCTTTTTATTACTAGAAATGACAGAAACCTTTATTCAATTGTAAGGTTGTCTGCTTTGTTTATATTATTCGCATGAGCAAAGAAACTAATTCCACTCATTTTAAAAGAAGAGCAAATTTTGCAAAAGAAAATCGCAGGCAGGGCTTGAATTAATGTCAAAAGTTGCATGAACTACACAAATATCACAAATACATTATAGGAAACAGCCTTGCCCTCGTCTACAGTTCTGCACTACATAATTTAAACTTTCAGGGAGAGAGAAATTAGTTTTCGTAAATGGTATTACTTGCGAGAAAATGCAGTCACGGCTAGAAGTTTGCCAGCTAACTTCATAAATTGAAGTTGATGAAAAGATTTCCAGGTATTTTTTAGCACAAACATACAGTATGTGGTGAGAAAGTGGTTATCATTATCCGAATCACAAACAAGTTGTTAGTATTCACGTGTAACAACATTTTAAACGTTGTTACCAGATTTCGAGCCTACCATTTGTAAAAAGTGCCATTGGAAGTCTATCAAGAACTTAAAAAAAAAAAAAAAAGTTAGGCTCAACAGACTTAAAAATTTAAATTAAAAAAAAAAGTTAGACTCAACAGACTTCAACTTTTTTTTTTTTTTAACTCAACAGTCTTAAAAATTTAAATTGTTATTATTTTATGTGAATGCTATCTAGTTTAAATACTAAGATTAAATAAACTATAAACGTAATTTCAAGTGATCACAGTGCGAATAATAAACCTTTGATATAAATTGATATTCCATCTTTTATTATTCTTTAAAGATTCCCCGTGGTTCTGTTTTGATATAACCTGAGTCCTGGTGTACAATATGGCATTGCTGAGAGTGACAGGCTGTCGGAATACCTCTGGTTGCGTAATGGACGCAATTGAAATGTTGTTCAGGTTCATTCGGAGGTTTTCTTTCCGTTAACAACAATCCGTGTTTGGGAGGATAATTAAGTCATAATTACTTGGAATCTGTTTCAGGGGTAAAAAAAATGGAAAATGATTACATTTCCTTTTTTTATTCCTGATTTAGAATTATGTTTTTACTATATTTTTATAATTCATTTATATACTGTATGTGAAAAGTAACACCAAGATGGAGATGAAATTCTAGAAATGATTTAGGGATCATCATAAAAGCCAAGAGAAATTGAAATGTTCGGGTAATGTTGAAAGGCCGTATTTGATACCTTTGACTCGAATGTCTATCTGATCTGGGAGGGTGCGATGATGCTATATAAATCTGAAAACGAAAAATTAAGAAATTCTTCTTGGAAGATGGACAGGAAGAAGAAAAAAGTTGGATTTTCCGGTTCTACTACTTGACTAAAGTTATTCAATCACCATGAGTCAGTTTTATTTGCTATCAAAAGTAATTAACGTTTCCATCTTTAATCTTTTAAAGGTTTTTAAACAACACATAGACATCCTAGCAGATATGTCTATGAGTATTTTCTTCAGAGACAACAAATGTGATCAGTAATTAGATCTCAAAACCAAATTAAAGCTCCTGGATAAAACTTAAAGCACAGAAAATTGGACCACCAATCTTACTTTGTTCATCCCCTGGGATTGAAACAAATATGTTTATTATTATTATTATTATTATTATTATTATTATTATTATTATTATTATTATTCAAACTCACGGAAAATATTTATCATCCTGTCACTCTAGTTTATATCATTTAATTCTGAATTCCACGAAATTTCTATTCGTTTTATCTTCAAATTCTTTGCTGATTCAACATTTCTCCTTTTTTACAAACGTTTTTTAAACCCCGCATGTATTTTTTCTTTGTTGGACAGATTTTTATATGTTAATCCCCAAAAAAGACAGTAAAGTATAATTGAATTAGAACTAAGGGAAGCTTAAAAAAGAGTTAATACCATTTTGTTGCGTGTTGACAAATATTTGTTTGATGTATATATTAATGGCTTAACGGCCTTTGGAATGGGTGATATTTCATTATTCATGAAAGTCATTAATGCAGATATGTTCCATCTCCATCTATTCTCTGGGGAAGTTTCGGGTAGACTATTTTTTTTTTCCTTTTTTTTTTCTTTTTAATTCGTTCCTTCTTAGAAATAGATTAAGAGAAATCTGCTTTAGTCAAACTACCTTATTTGCAGCGCTTCTGTCTAAACGAGAGACAGACAAATAGAAAGAAATTTTAGTGGGAATATTTTTTTCTGTTTATTATGTGTCCTCGTTGTTGAAATATGTATTTCTGTAATCTGAAATAATCAACGGTGATTGTTTACACAATAAACTCTCGTACGTTTTGGTAAAATGTTTGTTTAAGGCACGCCCTTTTTGAAAATGTTTTCTTTATAAAGTAACGTTCTTTGTTGTAACTACTTAGTGTTTATCTGCTGTGTTTAAACACCGTGACATTCTGTCATAGGGCAAACTTAGTGTATGCACCGCTGATATTTTTGGAACCTGTGTATTCCACTTCATTTATGATATAAAACACTGGCTAGTGTTACTTTGTCCTAAGCTTATTGGGTATTTTGATCTCATCATTTCGTTGGTTGTATCCGATATTTCTTTTTCGTAAAGTCATATTTTTTTTCATTATCCCTTAATGGATGCATGTAGTTGTGTTCTAATAATTGGTTATGTTATAAAGCCCCCTGCAGAAAAGGCCAGATTTTTAATCCTGAGCAATAATTACGACAAGGTAACTCGGTCCTTTACGAACAAATATTTTATAATTCTTCATTAGTAATTTTGGTTTGTTACTTTTACATGAGAATCATAATGTTTTGTATTATTGTAAACTGACTTGTAATGTATCTGATGTTTGATTGGTTTTAGAATGCATGATTAATTTTCATTAGTTGTTGTTAGTGTTTTGTATTTTCCGACACAAACAAATTTATGGTTTTAATGGTTCCTCACATATATGGTAGCAT
>NC_090727.1:3894780-3914780 GCF_036898095.1 Palaemon carinicauda | reverse complement strand
TTTGATATTACCTTTGGTCTGCAATTATTTATCGTTTTCGTGCTGTAAGGCTTAAAATTGATGATTTTAATTCGATTATATGATAAAGGAAAATACCACACAGTAAATGTTATCTGGCATAACGCAGAATGCAAAATAGTGTTTAAAAGGGATTGCGAAGTAAATACTTAAATACACATTTACAATACACTTTACATAAAGTTGTTCCGTATCTGATTAAAGGACAATAAACGCTGAAGTGGAATGTTATAAAAATATTTTATAATTTTGTAATGAGGAAAATAGTTATAAAGAAATGTGTATAAATAATATGATAGATTACGCATGTAACATGTCGTTAACAAGAGTTCAAACATTTTTTGTATTATAACTTTTACTTTTGTAAACTTATACTTAATAATATTCGAACTTTATTGTTAACGAATTAGGAAAGTTATAAGTAATGCATACACGGGTATTTTGAATTATTCAAGAAGGGGGAAAGGGTATTTTTTATTCAATATCAAATATAACTTAAATCATCAGGGTAGCATATTGAAGTGGTAGTTAATGATGACGTATTTCTCAACATGTGCAATGGTGAAAGATTGATTGCTCTGAAAGTTAAAGGGAATTCGTGTGTTATGTTTTAGAATTAAATTGGAAATAACAAACTAGAGCGTCTCTACATTTGTAATCTCTTCCCTTAGTAGGGAGACACACTGTGTTTGGAAACCTTGGAAAAGGGACTTTACATGCAACATTTATTCCCTGAAAGGATTAGTTGCGAAGTACTCGAATCCTCTCTGAAAGTAAAAAAAATTACACAAGCCAACTCTGTCTTTGGTATCTTTAGATGGTAGAAATGTACGCAAATTGTAATACAAAATAGAAATGACTGCAGACTGTTCATTCACCTGGTAGAACAAGGGGAGTGTTACCTTCAGGATTAAATAGGGTTTATATGTTTTTTTTTTCTTTTGGTTTTCGGTATCACCTCTCCTGAGATATTTTCCAAAGATCTAAGATCGTACTGAAGAGTAATAACGAATAAAAATAAAGATAAAATTTTTTATCTCCTTTGTATGTTCTTTAACAATATGGATTTTCCCCTTTTGAGGTTTTACGTATTTTTATATCTGTAGCATATGCACATCGATATAGTAGTCTTATCATATTTGTACTGTATGTATATATTGATGTATTCTTTTATTGCATTTTTATTTATTCTAATGGTTGATAAAGTACATTTATACTTGCATTAGCCTCCAGAATTATGTGTTTGTTTGTTTGTTTGTCTCTGTATATATTTGGTTTTGCATGAATTTCTTTGGTGAAATCAGGTTTGTTCGTGAGAGCTGACGTTTTCCATTTCAGAGTTATTATATCTGTAGGTCTATTTAGCTGTGTTAAAGCGAGGGCGTTCCTGATAGTGACTTAGAAATATTGTTTCCTTTGGTTCCAGATATGTTTTAAAGATAAACTCCTTTAGAGAGAGACTAGTGTGACCAGAAAAAAAGGAACGTTGATCTCGCCTCTCGTATTTAATAGTAAAAATAATATAGACGTGATATAATCTGTATAGGATGACTAGTTTTATTTGAAGTGGGTATTTCCAAGATGGCGTAAATGATGGTTATATAAATGACATAAAGTAACTTTACCCAAATTGTTTAGAAAGAGCGCATTTGCTGCTGGAAGGATATTCTAAAGAACAATGAAGCATTACAGTCGTTGGAAATCGATTGGCCAGACAACAGAATTACAGAATTTGCAAATACGCTGACAGAGGCAAAGGGCGACAAAGATAGATTTAAAATGAAAGCTGATAATTTTACGAGGAAAATTCGGTCAATTTGCAATGAGGAAAATGACTGCTGTAACACAGAAGTTTATCTTTTTTAGCTAAAGTTCTGTTAAAGAGCTTAATAATCATAATTTATACGCGTTTCAAATCTAATCACTAGGAATAAAAGCTGTGAATAATATTTGGGGATGGAAGTAGCAGAGATTTGAAAACTAAGACACAGGGAACAGGGGAATGTAATGTAACAAATAACGATTGGGGAAACTAAACCCAAAATTATCTGTATATTTTATAGTGAGTAAAATAATTGGAAATGTTAGGAGTTAGTTGAAGAAATTTTTGATCTTAGTCTTTCTTCTGTGTTATTTTTTTACTCACGTCTTCTCTCATCTTGCAACCATCGATTTTGTTTATTTCAAGATACTTAGACAAATGTTCTGAAGTATTAAAAGTTAAGACTTTCTCTTGGTCATCAAATATGAATTAAGAGAGAGAGAGAGAGAGAGAGAGAGAGAGAGAGAGAGAGAGAGAGAGAGAGAGAGAGAGAGAGAGAGAGAGAGAGAGTGTTATTTTAGCCTAACAAAGTAATGTCTTGAATGTAGCCATTCTTTCATCATCCTTACTAACAGTTATCTTCTTCATTTCTTCATTTCCATTTACTCTCATTACCTTAGTCCTGTTCATATCTACTCTTAACTTTCCCCTCTTCCACACTTGCAAACTATCTCACCACCTTCTGCAGTTTCTCTCCACTGTTTCCAATCAACATAATTTCCGAACATCAATTATTTCACATTTCAATCACAACTAATTAACTTATCCCACAACTTTACACCCAAATTCACTATCTTGTTTCTGATCTCTCAAGTCACTCCGTAAAGATGATAAGGAAGCCAAGGGTGCATATCTCAAACTTGTCTCAGACTCACTTTGACTACAAACTAGTCTCTCTCCTGTCTACATACCCTGAACACAGGTTTCACTTCTATCACACAAAATTTGATTGCATTCAACAGCATTTAATCCATACTCTACATTCAAACACCATCTAAATTGCCTCCATTCGATTTTGTCCCTAATTATCAGGTCTGTGTACACCGCATACAACATTTTTCTGTAACTTTCATATTTCTCATACAACTGTATCAAAGTAAAGACTTAATTGGAACATATTCTTTCTTGTCTATGCCTACACTGTTCTTCACCTACAAGCTCTCTCTGCCACCTGCCTTACTCTCACAATCAAAATCATGCCATACATCTTCACTGTGATAATAAGTAATATTATACCCCTATAATTCTTAGAACTCTGTTGTCACTTTTAACGTTATACAACAGTTCAAGTATTCATTTCAAACTCCTTCTTTAAGGACCTTTAGCTCAGACAAACATACCTCGTAAATCCTGGTCAGTCACACTATCACTACAGTACTGTAACGTCTTACTTGTAATCCCATCAACTCTTGATGTCTTTCCTTTCTTCATCCTCTGAATTACCTTTCGTAGATCTTCAAGATTCCATCCCACAATCTTGTTTAGCCTTACAATAAGTATTTCAAGTCTTGTATAACTTAGCTTAGTCTCTCTTCTATCTTCCACATTAAAAAGAAAATGCCAAAATATTCGGTCCTTCAACCTAGGACTGTATTCACGCCTAGCAGCATCTCCCTGCTTGCAGCTTTTATTCTAAGATCCTTTTGTTCATTAACCTTTCATTCTGCATTTTATTTTCCCTGAAGCGTCTATTTTCCTTCTTTAGTCTGCTATGTAACTTGTCATGTTTTTCTTTCTCACTTTATTTTTTATGTTACGGCCGATCTTTATTTATTAGCACTTATACCTCCAAAAATCTCCAGATTTCCTTCTAATCCTTTAATTCTTCATCCCACCATTTACTAGTTTTACTTTTTATTCCATACCTCCATCTTAGAATCAAACACACACACACACACACACACACACACATATATATATATATATATATATATATATATATATATATATATATATATGTGTGTGTGTGTGTGTGTGTGTGTGTGTGCGTGTGTGTGTGTGTACAATGTATGTCTCTTAAAATAGGTTGAGAGCTGACGAAAGTTCTTTATATTCCTAGTAATAAAGTGGTAAAATATTTATTTTGGCGTCATTTTCGAGTTCTTTCTTGGATAAGATATTGACGGTGGCTCTCAAAGAAAACAAGCCAAACGCCTGGATACCTCTAACTTTTCTTATTAAATTATGTGAGGAAATGAGATAAGGGAAAGTTTGTAAGATCCTTCTCATTCAGACGTGAGAGAGAATCAGTTAGACATGAAAAGTTATAGTCTGCAATTGCTTTTATCATAGAATACGAGCTGGCTGCAAGGGTTCACTGTGCGTGAAGTTTTCCAAAATTGTTACTATACGTTTTTTTTTCTTTATTCAGTTGTCACCTATTCGTAGAATTAACATCTGTTCATATATTACGTACGAAGTGTATTATGAGAATTTATGAAACTGTTTGAAAGGGAGACATTTTGTGTTGCCATATTTTCTTCATTCTGGGTAAGCAATGAAAATTCTCTCTCTCTCTCTCTCTCTCTCTCTCTCTCTCTCTCTCTCTCTCTCTCTCTCTCTCTCTCTCTCAAACACACACACACACACACACACACTTGAGGCACATCGTAATTGGCTTAATCTTCATCTTATTTTCTTCACTGAGAATAGAAGTTAAATTTTCTCTTCATAGTAGTACTTATTGAGTCCATTTATGATATTTTTATAGGAAAAGAGAGAGAGAGAGAGAGAGAGAGAGAGAGAGAGAGAGAGAGAGAGAGAGAGAGAGAGAGAGAGAGAGAGAGAGAGAGAGAGAGATCTCCATTAATCTTTCTCTTTAAGAATTAATTCATCAGTCAGAAATTCTGATAACAACAGGTATATTGTTTCTACTTCAAAACAGAAAGTATTAAGGAAGGCAAATTTTTAAATTGGTTAAAAGGTCACAATCCACATTTTGTCGTAAGCCTCATTTAAAAACAGTTTATTACATTTTCATGATGGTAATTGTGGTAGAATGAATATACAATTTTACCTCCATTTATATTACTCATTACATTAATCTCTCGTAATGAGATTTAGGAACTGAAAACCTAGTATAATTGTGTGTTTTATATCTGAACTTTATTTTACTTTCCATCGTTATGATAATGGAAATTCCATAATAAATATGATTATGATAATATATAAATACCAAATTTAATATCGCAAAAATATTCAATAGTTGCTTAGGTTGTTCCTATTCAGAATTGCCGATATTAACAACTATTTTTAGGAAAGAATGATATGTGATAAGTAAATAATTTTGTAATCGAAAAAGTTAGTGTTTGAGACCCGGGGAGGGGGGCTAATTGCTCTGTTGGCCTCAACTCATAATGAACTGAACAGAAAAAGAAATAAAAAACGTATTTGCGGTTCCAAATTATATTTTTCCCTTTGAACTTTGTTTCCCGACAATTTAAGTATTTTTGAAAAGAAGCAAACTTCCATTGTAAAGATACACTGAAAGTAAAATATGAAATTAGGTTGACATAAATTTAGAAATGTTAACGTTATTTTGGGAAGAAGATATTGTTTCACGTTTTGGGGAAAAGATAAACTTTTAATCAAATTGATGTCATAAAATTATTATACCTGATGTGAAGACCAAATAGTAAGGAAAAAAATGTTGTTAAGGAAGTTTGCTTTTATCAGATTTCAAAACTTTGAAGTCAACAATTTTCAGCGGATTTGGTTTGTCGTAATAACTCGTGAAGTAATAAAGCATTTTCCATAGTTTGATGCGTTAGTTTTATATTTTCCCAATTGTTCCGCGGTTAAGTTTATATATATATATATATATATATATATATATATATATATATATATATATATTTGTGTATGTGTATATTGGATATATATATATATGTATATATATATATATATATATATATATATATATATATATATATATATATATATGTGTATGTGTATATTGGTGTAGGTGGGCAGCTTTGATCTTCTCCAGTTTCCTGTATTTACTCTTGAATTCTGGGCTCGAAGTTCTTAGGATAATAAGAGATAGCCATCGTGAAATTATTTCTTTTATTTTTCTCATTGTGATGAATAGAAAAATAAAAGAAATAAATTCACAATGGTTAGCTCTTATTATTCTAAACATTTCGAGACCAGAATTCTAGAGTACCCCCCGGGAAACTGGAAATGACCAAAGTGAATATAGTCATCTGTCGTTCAACGAAACCTGTAAGATTATATATATATATATATATATATATATATATATATATATATATATATATATATATATATATACATATATATATGTAAAACCCTTTCTGAGTGGAGATATCTTAACGGGGTGAAATGATTTGCGTATCGCCCTGATGGGCAAAGCTGTACTAATTAGACCCACTAGTCCGCAAATTCCGCAATGGTCAGCGCGGTAATGAAATCTGGCCAAACCCAAGACATGAATCGACATGTCTGAGGCCTTTGTCCTGCAGGGGACGAGAAACAGCTGCACCTGTTGCCTATATATATATATAATATATATATATATATATATATATATATATATATATATATATATGTGTGTGTGTGTATATATATATATATATATATATATATATATATATATATATATATATGTACTGTATGTTTGTGTGTGCATACTTAGAATAATGGTTACTGTTTGCGCTGTTGTTAACTTTTTTTATGTTACTCGGGCCAATATTAGTCGTAGTAAATTAAGAGGGTCGCAAAACTAAACAGAAATTTCCAATTTTCAGTTACCTGACCTCATTTTTTCTATCAGCTTGTAGAACTATCGAATTTTACATTCGCCTGAATCGGAACTAATTTCAAACTCCAGTTTCTGTAAAATAATAATTTATGTGTTCTAATGGATTTGGAATTAAGGGTCTCTAAGTTAATGGATTCTAAGTTTAATTCCTCGTAAGCTATACATCCCCAAACAGAACCTGCATAATCTTTGTTTATGTTCCTCTTGAATTAAAAGATTCATTTCGTTGGTTCTTAAAACTGTGTATATATATATATATATATATATAAATATATATATATATATATATATAGAGAGAGAGAGAGAGAGAGAGAGAGAGAGAGAGAGAGAGAGAGAGAGAGAGAGAGAGAGAGAGGAGAGAGAGAGGAGAGAGAGAGGGGGGGTTATTATTCATATAGATTATTATTACAAACTCAACTTAATGGAGTAAGTGAGACTTCAAATTTATCAATGTTAATCATGTTAGTAATCGAACTGTCGACACTGCGCGTTCAAAAGAATCAATATTAGTAAAACAAAACAACGTCCTCTTGTTTTTCCTTGAGTTTTTTTTTTTCAGAATAACTATTGAAAGTATTTTATCTGCTTTGCTAAATGTAGTTTCCAAATGTTGGTTATTTTATTTATTTCCTTTTATGAATTTACTCTCTCTCTCTCTCTCTCTCTCTCTCTCTCTCTCTCTCTCTCTCTCTCTCTCTCTCTCTCTCTCTTTGTATTTGTGAGATGTTATTAAAACCGCTTTAGCGTTAATGGTGTTGTTTTTATTTCGTTTACCACTGACGTCCATCATCTATTCCGTGACAGAACAATCTGAAAGGTTATCTATGAATTATCTTGTTTATAACAACAACATAAATTAGGATAATATGATTACTATGATGACAAGGATTATCACGTTCTAATTCTCTTAATACTTGAAAAGATTCAAATATATGAGGGAAAGTTACCTGTACCATCGAACTGTAATTGTAATCATTGATCTCAAACTTGGATTTTGTCTTAGTTTTGTTATCGTTCATCTGTTTATTCACTTTGGAAATGAGGATTTATTAATCTTTCATTTGATCATTATTTTGATGGATTATTCTATCTCCCTCCCGAAAGTGATTTTGATGTCTGTTTTCAAGATGACGCTTGCAAAGCAGTCAGTTAAGACTAAAATCAGACAGTTGCCGTTGCAAATGATTCCCGTTTTAAGATTGGCAATTAAGAAAAAATAGCATAAGAGTTTTCGAGCTTTTTCTTTCTTTTGAAAAGTACCTCACGATAATTCTTCTTTAAAAATTGTCATTAGCAAATTACAAGAAAACCTTTTGATTTATCGGATCGAATGTAAACAGAAAGTTACAGCTTATAACATTGAAAATAATTATCTTAAATCCATAGCTTTGATTGGGGCTGAAAACTGAATCTCAACAATTACTGTTGCTTCGAAGTCATTTGAATTATATATATTAAGGAAGACTTCATCCAAAGTACTGTTATGAGTAAAAAAAAAAAAAATCATGTCTCCTCACCTAAACAGTACCCATTTAAGACAATCACTGTTTTATTTTCCTTCACATCTTATGAAAAAAAAATATCCAATTTTTTTCATAAATCAGTCTCTTTATTAACATTTATCTCCTAAATTAAGTTGCATATGATGTTTTTAGCATTTTTCTGTTTTTAACTTTTCCTTTACCATTTTGTTTATTAGTATTTCTGTTTATCTATTTTCGAGAAAGTTACCCCATATTTTATCCTGTTCTTCAGTGTTATCAGCTATTCTACTTATAACTTTTAGTAACTGGATCATTACAAATCCTTTTAAAAGTTTCCCAATATCAAACTTTTTTTTGTAGAAGTTGGGAGAAAACACATTTGGCGAAAACAAGGTTCGAGACAGAATCATTTATAATGTCAGGAATCTGTCAAACTAAAAAGAGCTGTTCAAAGTTCGCTTGTTAATGATTAATGTTATGAGAATTCCAACAGTATTGGCATATACTATTCCATTTTCGGTTCAACTTCTGTAGTGGATACGCGATGCAACTCCTCCTCACCTTCCCATGTGCGTCCAAAAACATACGTACACAATAAAATATTTATCAATATGTGTTCAATATTCATATGGAGGTTTCTTTATACATGTATACTGTAATGCGTACACAAAATTAGTCATATATTGTCTACGATAGTCAATGTGATTGTCTGTCTCTTTCATTCGAAAGCTGCTATGAATTTCTGTGCATCCTGCAGCGTAAAGAACATTTTAAATTCCCTTTCATCTCTTACCCTTAAAACAAAATTAAAAGGAAAAATCACCAACAATCCCATTCTATTTGCGTATTCTCTCTCTTCCTTTGCTTTAATGTTGCCTTGAGTCTACAAAATTCTGTTTTAATTTCCTGTGCTTCCCCTAAGAAAAACAAAGGACGAGGGTCAGGTGAACGTTTTCACGTGTTTACGACTTCTTTCTTCCCCTTTCAGCCCCTGATTGCCTTAATGCGTCCTTCAGCCGACAATAGATTTCCATAAACGAAATTGTGATAGATGAAATGAGCTTCAGCAGATCAGAAACCTCTTTCATTTTCTTAAAGTCGTTGTCTTTCTGTCTATCCCTCCTCCTCCTCCAGTCACCGAATGACTGGCTCTTCATAGTTCGGCCGCTGTTGATTCGATTAGCCTTCCACTGGAAACACAACGTGGGATTATCGTTGACGGGTTCTGGTAATCACATTAAGACTATAAAACTCGCGCAGAGTCAAAATGTCACCGCTGTTAAAACTCAGTCATGCCGCTGAATATCAATACAATTTGGTTTAATGTTTATTCATAGGAACCTTACTTTTCCGTAAAGTTTTATTGAATGGAATTTTCCGGAAGCTGATTTTATTCTCTCGTTGTGCAATAAAGCTTTTTAGCTCTGTTGCATTTTCATCAACCAAGCACTCTGTAGCACAAAAACAAACGGTGGAGGTATACGAAAATTCCTAAGCTTTATAAACCACGAGCATGCCATTAAGACATTGATTTGTCTATTCAGAGGAACTCGTTCAAGACACTAACACTTGAAATACTTAAATAGATACGTTTTGAATAGATACTGATATATCAATAAAGGATATACATAACTCACTTTCCCTCTAAAAATTTAATAGGTCATTTGTTTGTAGATGGGAATTAATCAAACGATTGAAAAATGAAATTTCGTCACGAGCAGCAAATGCCTGACAAAGGCTGAAGGAAAGTCGAGCAGGGAAATATCTAGTTAGTTCTTAACATTTTGATGATTTCATACCCCCAATGCATTGCCCAATATGGTCCCATTTACCCCCCCCCCCCCCGCCTCACTTGACTTGTCGAAATAATTATTAGCAATCCTATTATTTGTCAGTATGTCTATCAAATATGTCAATTTACTGTACTTCAGATATGGATAGCTAGGAATAGAACAGGAAATAAAATCATTATCAAAATCATATTTGATTACTGAAAGTAAAATAAAAAAATGACAAATGACAAGTATACAAAGAGCTACAAATATTTTACAATATAACTTTGATTCATTTGTTTCAGATTATAAATTAGCAACTTTACTTCGTATAATTCAGTTTTATTACACAAAAGAAGAAAGAAAAAAAAAACAAATGTTTAAGTTTTTTAAGTATCTTGACTACGTAAAACTGACTTTTACTAATCTAGTGAGATGTTTGCTGTTGTTTTTGTTCAACCAAAGCATGGAATCGTGGTACAGTTACTGACAAAGCTACTCGCATGTCTTCTGACACAAAAAGCCGATTTCTCCATTGGGATTTCAGATTTAATAAGGCAGAGAATCATGTTTCACAGAGATATGTAGTCGTGAAGGGAACCAAAACATGCATTGCCCTCATTGCCAAGCTTGGGTAACCTGAGATTTGTTCACACCAAAGCTACTGGACTTCTATCCCAGCCCTTTCAAAATCCGCTTTCTTTCTTGTCTTCTTGGAAATCAATGAAAGCAATCTTTGCTGAATCGTTATCACTATTTGTAGGTAGTAGGCTGTACAGGGCACCAGCCACCCGTTATGGTACTACCGCTAGAGAGTTATTGGCTCCTTCGACTGGCCAGACAGTACTACATTTGATCCTTCTCTTTGGTTACGGCTCATATTCTCTGCCTACTCATACACCGAATAGTCTGGCCTATTCTTTACATATTGTCCTCTGTCCTCATACACCTGACAACACTGAGATTACCAAACAATTCTTCTTCGCTCAAGGGTTTAGCTACTGAAAGTAATTGTTCAGTGGCTACTTTCTTCTTGGTAAGGGTAAAAAAGACTCTTTGGCCATGGTAAGCAGCTCTTCCCGGAGAAGGACACTCCAAAATCAAACCATTGTTCTCTAGTCTTGGGTAGTGCCATAGCCTCTGTACCCTGGTCTTCCACTGTTTTGGGTTAGAGTTCTCTTGCTTGAGGGTACACTCGGGCACACTATTCTATGCTATTTCTCTTCTTCTTGTTTTTTTTTTAAGTTTTTATAGTTTACATATGAAATATTTATTTTAATATTGTTACTGTTCTTAAGATATTTTTTATTAATTGATAATTACTTTTCTTGTAGTTTCCTTATTGCCTTTCCTCACTGCTAATTTGCCTGTTGGAGTCCTCTGGCTTATAGCATTCTGCTTTCTCAACTAGGGTTGTAACCTAGCAAGTAATAATAATAATAAAAATAATAATAATAATAATAATAATAATAATATCAAACGAGAAAGGGTGTTGTATCCAAATTGATTCCATGCTAAGATCATCAATATCGGAAAAGTAACTCTCAGAATTTGTAAATAATACTTCCAAATGATTTTTGACTTCTTGAAGTATTTCTGCAGGTAGTGCTTTACCATCTCCTATAGGGAAATTGTCAAGGATTGGAAAGTTGTTAGGTTTCCTCTTTCAACGCGGCGACTCCAGATGAGTAATGTCTTTGTGAATGCGACAACTTTTCACCTGGCTTGAATAATGTCCACATCTCTACCCTGTATTGATATGTTCAAATCATTGAGGAGACTCAAAATATCAATTAAAAAAAACTAGGCTAAACATAAAATGTTCATCTTCAAAATGATTTAGTAGAAACGATTGTTAAGGTTGAGAAATTCGAGAATTTCATCCCGAAATTCAAATATATGTGCGAAAACACGGCCACGACTCAGCCAACGTACCTCTGTGTGTTACAGTAACACACTGTTTTCCGCTCCCATTTTTATTATTATTAATTGCTAAGCTACAACCCTAGCTGGAAAAGCAGAATGCTATAAGCCCAAGGGCTCCATTAGGGAAAATAGCCCTGTGAAGAAAGGAGACAAGGAAAAATTAAATATTTTAGGAACAGTAACAATATTAAAATAAATATCTCCTATATAAACTATAAAAACTTTAACAAAACAAAAGGAAGAGATATAAGATAGAATAGTGAGCCCGAGTGTACCCTCAAGCAAGAAATGTTTAACCCAAAGACAGTAGAAGACCATGGTACAGAGGCTATAGCACCATCCAAGACCAGAGAACGATGGTTTGATGTTGGAGTGTCCTTCTCCTAGAAGAGCTGCTTACCAGTTAAAGAGTCTCCTCTACCCTTACCAAGAGGAAAGTGGCCACTGAATAATTACAGTGCAGTAACCCCGTGGGTGAAGAAAAATTGTTTGGTGTT
This sequence comes from Palaemon carinicauda, assembly GCF_036898095.1. Taxonomy (NCBI): domain Eukaryota; kingdom Metazoa; phylum Arthropoda; class Malacostraca; order Decapoda; family Palaemonidae; genus Palaemon; species Palaemon carinicauda. Next base: position 3,902,478 of record NC_090727.1, on the reverse strand, counting down.
GTCAGGTGTATGAGGAAAGAGGAGAATATATAAAGAATAGGCCAGACTATTCTGTGCGTGTATAGACAAAGGGAAAATGAACTGTAACCAGAGAGAAGGATCCAATGTAGAACTGTCTGGCCAGTCAAAGGACGTCATAACTCTCTAGCGGTAGTATCTCAACGGGTGGCTCATTATGCTTTAAACAAAAACAATATAATTTAAAAATTGAGGCAAACTTTAATAGTAAAAGAATAAGTACAATAAAATAGCACAGTCAGTATGAAGTGAAATGCTGAAAACAAAACAGTAAAATATAAGCAGATTCCACATGTAATTCGACACCTACTCCCAGTTTAATGGTCACCACATCTACTATTTACCGATTAGATTTTTGTGGTAAGAAGCTAATTCACAGGACATCCACCCGCTCTCATCTCCTGTGAGGAGTAGCATCAGACATTGATATATGTACAGTAGAGGTGCACACCAAAGCAGATACGCATCACAGAATTTTTTAAACATACCCCCGATGATTCAATCCACGTCCACGAATAAAGTTGACTGTTTGCATAACTATTCCCATCACTTCTTTAATTTCTTTGGCAATTTTTAGGATGCCAGACCTTGGGGATGTAGAACACAGTGTGTGGTAAGCGCATGTGGGGCTTTCTCCTTGACCATAACAACGAACCCAGATATTTTGTCAGTCATGGCAGGAGCTCCATTAGCGTTTAAGATTGTTAGGGTTAACGGTGTTATACAGAAGGCACCTAATGTAACATTTCACCCAAGTATGAATTAATACATTGAATAGCATAAATACCAGTACCCAAAGATCAAGTCCCATACCCCTAGCATTTGGTTCCCATACCCCAAGGAGTATGGATACCCCCGGTTAAGAACCCTCGACTAGTAGAAAGAAAGCCAAAGGGGCGGGATGTTTGGAGCGGTTAACCTATTACAATTGGCAATGTGTGTCATCTAAGCACAACAAAAAGCACTTAGGTTTCTAACTCATATATCAATTATTCGTTGAAATTCTCTTTCATATTCAGCGTGATCCTTCATCACAACGTTAATAATTGTCATCATCATTATGGTGGCTGTTGTTATTATTGGATTTCATCTATGAATTGATATTTATTCGTCACAACAATACAGTTCGATTTATTACTGAATGCATACATTTTATTGTTCCAGACAACTGGCTATTATTTACGGAGATTTTTACTGTTCCGAATATTCACATGTTTGGAATAGTATTGGAGATTCAAATTGATAATTGTATCAATACTTTTTTCTTGTTTTGATTATCTTCCAAATAATTATTTGCTCATTACTAGAATGCAGATAAATATACCGATGAATACTTTCTTATTGTTTACCTTAAAGCAAAATTTCTTCAATCGCATTTAATGTTTATCTGTCTTTGGAGGAATGTATTTTATATATATATATATATATATATATATATATATATATATATATACATATATATACATATATATACATATATATATATTTATATATATATTTATATGTATATATATATATATATATATATATATATATATATATATATATATATATATACAGTATATACCTGAATATCCAATGAGATATATATTTGAGAATTCCATCGTATCGTCCATAATATCCCGCCGATAATTACGGGGTATTAAAAGGGTTTTGGCGTTTCCCTTAATCTGAACGTTATATCGAAATTCTATTAACGACGAACGTAGTGAAAAGATTCGACTTAATGATCATCACAGCATTGAGTTTACTGTACTGACATGTATTTATTCTGAAGAGTGTATGTATAGGAATGTGTTTGTGTGTGAGAGAGAGAGAGAGAGAGAGAGAGAGAGAGAGAGAGAGAGAGAGAGAGAGAGAGAGAGAGAGGATACAGTAATTATTGTTTGTTCAGAATCGTAGCATTTATAATGAAATCACAGCCTGGTGTATATTTCTCCCCAGCGATTTTCTAAAAGAATCAATGAATAAGTTTGAATAAATATGTGGCGTATTCTAATTTCATGAATACATTCAAGAGTATATTTCATATTAAAGGAGCGGTATTATAAATAGCGTAATTAAGAATTAAGACAAGTAGTTTATCTGAACAACCAGTTTGGTGTTTCTTTTTTAGCTTATCCATTTATATATCTTTCTCTAAATTAATAGCATTACCCTTTTTTCTCTATCCTTCTCTCCAACTGAAGCTTTGCTTCTCAATGAAGCCTGATTCTCTGACCAACCAGACCACTTTTCAATCCCGTTGCAATCTTACTGCCAATATGTCATATTCTTGCAAGTACAGATGTTTAGTTTGCGTTATTAAATCCCCATGCTCTCTCTCTCTCTCTCTCTCTCTCTCTCTCTCTCTCTCTCTCTCTCTCTCTCTCTCTCTCTCCTCTCTCTCTCTCTCTCTCTCCTGTTGTGTAACAAGTTTTCTCTCAAATTCTAATTGAACATTGTATTTGAATTTTGAATTATTTACTGTTATTTTACTCTCCTAACACTAGCGTTGGTTGATTGTATGATTTTTATACGTATTATTTTCTTGAAATAATATCTTTAAAATGAATGCCAACAATATTAATAATGATATAATGTTATAATGTAATATCATCTTCATTAACTTTACGCCTTGCTTCTCCCTCTGCCCATGCAGATAACGTTAAAGATATGTTCTAAGGAAATCGTATTTAAAGGCTGACATTCAAGAATTTATCTTTTTTTTTTGCGGTGTTATTTTGAAACATTACATTTTAGATTATAGGATAATTGTGTAATTAGAGAAGAAATAGATGCATCTTCATATAACTTGGAAAATATATTAATTTACGAAATATGTCCTGAGGTAAGAGTATTGCCAGTCAATTACGTAACAAATTAGGAATAAAACATTGTACTTTGAATGTATTAGACCAACGTTCAAATCTGTAAATACAAATAATCACTACTCAAACTATAGGAAGAAGTTGATTTAGATTTTATTAAATGTAGAATTACAACTTTATTTTTCATTCCAAATAAATTCTGGTCATATTCTGTTTAATGTCAAAGGTTGAGTGTTCAATAATATGCGAGAATGAGAATGTACTTGAAGAATCATATTTGGCGTACAACATTGATTTCAATATTACAACTAAAATTCTGATTAAAAGAATGGACCTTGTGACGTATAAGAGCACGATTACCCTTACTCCTGATGTTATAGAGTACAAACTATAGGCCTGTACTCTCTCTCTCTCTCTCTCTCTCTCTCTCTCTCTCTCTCTCTCTCTCTCTCTCTCTCTCTCTATTAGCACGATAATATTTTTTTTTCTAATAACTCGTGAAAGATTTGAGACGCCTGAAATAATTCAGATTTTTGAACTGATATCCTGATAAGCATTAGGCTTGGAGGAGACCTCAGGTTAGATGAGATTAAATGATTTATTTTTGAATTGTGTTTTTCACACACATCGTATGCATACATATATATATATATATATATATATATATATATATGTGTGTGTGTGTGTGTGTGTGTGTGTGTGTGTGTAAATATAAACTACAGTTTATAAATCCATGTAAAACAAATATTGGAGACATTTTACAGAATTAGTGTCTAATAATATATATATACATACATATATATATATATATATATATATATATATATATATATATATATATATATATACTGTATATGTATACATATATATATACATATATATATATATATAGATATAGATCTAGGGTTGGTGAATCCCTTAATAGAGATTTAGCTAGAATTAGTGCATGGTGCAAATTATGGGGTATGAAGTTGAATCCTAACAAAACTCAAAATATGATTGAAAGTAGGTCAAGGACGGTGGCTCCTCAACATCCGGATCTCAGTATTGATAATGTTTCTTTAAATATGTATGACTCTTTCAAAATTTTAGGTGTGATTCTCGTCAGTAAATTTACTTTTGAGAAACATATAAGGTCTGTGTCTTCTTCAATTGCACAAAAAATAGGCTTATTGAGAAAGTCTTTCAAGATTTTCGGTGATCAATCTATTCTGAAGAAGTGTTTTAATTCTTTCATTCTACCTTGTTTTGAGTATTGTTCTCCTGTCTGGTCTTCAGCTGCTGATTCTCATCTTAATTTGTTGGACAGAAACTTACGGTCTATTAAATTTCTTATTCCTGATCTAGATATTAATCTCTGGCACCGTCGTTCAATTAGTTCATTATGCATGTTGCATAAGATTTTTCATAACTCTGACCATCCTTTACATTCAGATCTCCCTGGACAATTCTATCCTGTTCGTAATACTAGGCAGGCAGTTAATTCTAATAGCCAGGCCTTCTCTATCACGAGGCTCAATACTACGCAGTACTCTAGAAGTTTTATTCCAGCTGTTACCAAGTTGTGGAATGATCTTCCTAATCGGGTGGTTGAATCAGTACAACTTCAAAAGTTCAAAGTAGGAGCAAATGCTTTTTTGTTGACCAGGCGGACTTGAGTCTTTTATAGTTTATTTATGACATATTTGTTTTTGATGTTGTTAATAGTTTATATATGACATGTCTGTTTTGACGTTGTTACTGTTTTTAGAATGATTTATTGTTAATTTGTTCTCTTCATTTATTTATTTCCTTATTTCCTTTCCTCACTGGGCTATTTTTCCCTGATGGAGCCCCTGGGCTTATAGCATCTTGCTTTTCCAACTAGGGTTGTAGCTTGGATAGTAATAATAATAATAATAATAATAATAATAATATATATATATATGTGTGTGTGTGTGTGTGTGTGTGTATCCTGATTCCAGGAAAAATAAAATCACTTTTCATCCTCGTCCATAGTAATTTTTTTTTTGTTTTTTTTTTTTTTTTTCATACGGAATCTCTGAAAAGTTCTCAACAGATTACAGAAGTAAACTTTGAAGTGGAACGCGCACACATAAAAGGATAACTGAACTGAAGCCGTTCACAAAGGTTTCAATCTGCGTATGAATTGGAGGCAAACCCAGGCTGACACAATGCTACAATAAAACTCCCATCAGCTCCACCCACCCCTTCCTATCCAGCACCCTTTGTGATGTAATAAAAAATGGTGGAAATCCAGCAACGAGACCAAAAGTTTTAACTTGAATAATCCCAGCAAGATCTATAGAATAAGTTATATTCTATAGACTTTGAGTTCCAGGTTACCCATTCCTACAATTAACGTCCTTACCAGCTTTCCTGTCTTAATTATTCTTTTCTACTTCTTTGATATTTACGAGTAAAAGCAGCTGCATTCTTTATGTTCCTTATTCTTCTCTCTCTCTCTCTCTCTCTCTCTCTCTCTCTCTCTCTCTCTCTCTCTCTCTCTCTCTCTCTCTCTCGTATTATTATTATCATTATTATTATTATTATTACTTGCTAAGCTACAAACCAGCAAAAATTTTATAAACCTCACATACACAAGAAAACTATTCAATGAGATGTTGATTTATTAGTTTACTTTTTAAATTAAAGTGTTTCTCTGGAAATGTTTTGAGGTTGAGGTGGAAAGGCCAAGCTCTCTTCGACGTTGGGCGAGACAAACAGGTCTTCTAACCTCTGAGCACGGTCCAGATATACCAGGTCAGCCAGACAGCGTACCGATTTTAAGCCTCTTCTGCGCACCTACGTCATCTGAAGGGGCTTAGTGTTGGCGAGACCCATTAAGAACGTAGATCTATCACACAGTCAATGTAAATAAAACAACATTTTACCTTTGGAAAATATTTTATTAAGTTACAAATTTCATTTTTTTTTCTTATGGCCTCCCTGCATTGTTGTCCTTGAGGTTTTCTATACTTTATCAAATTATTAAGATATCGCATTTGAAAATATAACGACTTCTTAACAAAAAAAGCAATAACATCGTCAGGAACTTCTATACCAGACTGTTTTAATTCTAAATAAAGATTTTTAAAACAATTTTTTTCCCTCCATGGGAGCTTCCCCGTGTACAGCATTAAAAATCTCCCGCATTATTAACAAATGTGAAAAAAAACTGACTAGAAGGTGAATGTAATTCCCCCCGATTAACACATTCTATCCAAGTATCATTCCTCAGCACTTCTTGTCTTATTTCCTAACTCGGGATATTTTACACAAAATTTCTTTACGATATATCTACCAATGTATTTAAGAGCTTCTTCCTCAATTACTCCCCTAATATCTTTCTTTATTTCTTTATTTGCTCTCAAAGGGTCTTCTTCCTCGTCTAAAGCATCTTTCTCTAAATCAAAATCTAAATTTCTGAATATCTGCGTTGTTAGGCATATTTCTAACGCTGTTCCTTTCTTTCGTTATAGATTCATCGTCTTTGGCTGATTCATGAGATTTTTCAGCAGTGGTGATATTACACTTTTCACTTAATACTTTAATTTCCTTTCCTAGTTAATTTTTTTTTTTTTAGCCAAAATTTAAAGTTCACAGCATAAGGATGATCATAGTGCCCATCCATTTGCCTTATACACCCAAAGAAATGTTCAAGGCAATCTTGATTTAGTCTTTGTGTGAGTAGGTAGTCAATACTATAGGAGCTTTTTAACATATCAAACAAAGCAATGGTAGATTTACATGATAAAATTATTCCTTTCTGAAACTTTAACAGACTTTCTGTATTAGGATTTTTAACTCTCATAGTATTCATTATCTCGATTACCTTGAGCTGTGTTCCTGTTTGTTTTTCTACATCAATACCAAAAGCATTGCTTTTACCAAACTCTCCATACATGGAGGAAGAATTCATTATATCGAACCAATCATTTATTAAAAGAATAAAATCAGATGTTTAATTCCAGTTTTGACACTCCAACAGTCCCTTTTCCCCTAAATATCTTAATGAGTTGGCACATGACCTAGACAGCAACAACTGCTAATTTAACGCGCTGTCTTTGTTGACCTGTTACAGTTAAATGCATTTCATTAATCTTATATGGAAGCCCATATTTTGTTTTGGTTTTTTTAAGCATTTCCCGCATGCCATCATCTGAAATACACTCTCCAGTCTTGAGGAGAAAACCGGAGTCAATAAAATTATTTATAACTAATTTAATTAAATGTGGAACATCTGAGAAAACAAAAACTTCTCTTTCTGCCTTAGGATTTTTGAAAGATATCCTATTTTCAAGAGGGTCTATGTTAAGGTGTTTCCACATACGCAGTTACTTGGCATTATTAGTGACGGAATGAACGAATGAATAAAATGATAATAGACACAGCGTCTCCTATTGTTTACGTTACCTCTATAGGTAGCTAACTAAGGTAACGGTCCTTTGTTTTGTTTACCCACGTGTGTGAGACGGGGAAGCTTGACGTCACAGTATGGGTGATTCACAGCTTAAGCTGCGCGTTGGCTGACCTGGTATATATAGACCTTGCCTCTGAGTATCTAAATCACTGATAAGCCACATCGGACTTTTCAAGTAAAGACTTTAAATCCTTTTCTGTCTTGAGATTGAACTTTGGTCTTCTCTGTGTGACCCGATTTAGGAATGGACCACTGAGATTAAAGGATGCATTTGTGTTCTTTATTTTTTCAAGAACTGTTAGGTAACCGATATTTTTCATGATTAATGATTTACAGAATTTTTTTCTCCAAAGATTATTGAAATGTTATAGATTCCATTCTTTTCTTTCCAAGTGTTTTTGTAGAGGGTGTTGACAAGCATTTTCTCTCTGAAAGCGTTTGCGTGTA
>NC_090727.1:3879780-3889780 GCF_036898095.1 Palaemon carinicauda | reverse complement strand
GTTAACCTTTGCGTAATCTCATTAACAAACTAACAAATAAACCATAGCAAAAACATACCCTTGCCAAATTTAACAATAATTGTTATACCGGTATTAGCAGCAGTTGTAGTGAAATAATGATAATTGTTTCTTTTTTACTTTTATCTATAACCAAATTACATTGCCCCGTTTCGTTGTATGCCTAATTTTTTTCTGTTTTATTGAGCTGTCGAATGACAACTAAAAAGGATTTGCTACTCTAGGCAAACCTAAATTGAGCGTTCAATATTTTTATTTTCTGTTAAACTTAAATTTGCTCAAATAATTACATGTAAATAGTGCGCGACATTTTGTTGGTCGCGTTTTTGAGCTTTACGCGTATGTTAATGTTACATACACGCACACACACACACACACACACACACACACACATATATATATATATATATATATATATATATATATATATATATATATATATATATATATATATAGAATATATACGTGTGTTGGCTTTGTGTGTGTTTATTTATGATCTTTTTTTTAAAGCACTTATTATGATTATTACTCATTCGGCGTTCTTCAGTATCGGAAGCAAAAGTAAATTGAATGAGGGCTAATGTTGAGAAGGTGTTAGCATAGCATGATAACCCTTCACATACATCTTTATGAAAATAAGTTTCTACCAATTAGAGAAGATTGAATGTCTGTCGGATTGTGAAAGTCTATTTCATATCCAGAGTTTCTCCATTTCTGAAGAAGTATAGCATGTATATCAGAGTTGATTTGATGGGAAATCATCTTAGTAAGCGTATTCTAAATGAAATTATCATCGAGTATGTCATTTAGAAAATTGCGTCGAAGCTGAATAAATAGAACCCATAAAATTAAGAGGTTATTACAATGTTTTCATTACTTGTATAAATACAGTAGTATACTTCACCTACCCTTCATTGTGGAAGACTGAACATTTGTATTTGAATTTAATATGTTGTTTGAGCTGCAAATATTAATATTAATTAACTAATACATGACAGGGGAGACGGTGAACCTCATTTAGTGACCGGCTTATTTTATATGTTTGTAACTTGGTCTCTTAAAAATGTGTGTTCCGTAAGTCTTTTTATCCTGAAGTAACATATTTATAAAACACTTCGTAACCGTTTAACCAATTTTTGTTTACTCTCTATATAACTGTGTGCATTTTAGGGGTATTAAGAAAGAGATGAAGATAGAGCCAAGTGAAGTTAATTTTAGCGCAAGATCGAGGGTGACGTAGGCGTTGGATGCCCTTTAAGGGCTTTCTTGTGAATAACTGCATTGATGATTTTACTAATGGCTTGGAATTTCTTTTCATAAGTTCTATCCAACTTCCATGTGGAGTCTTTGATCCAATAGTCTTTATATAGATGTTGTTTTATTCCTGTTTCAGTTGTTGTACGACTAGCTTTGTTTCCTCTACAATTAATTTAGGTTTAACTTTTAGAGTTATATTTTCAGGTCTTTTTTTATTGGTATACTTTTTTACAGACAATTTATTTATTCCAAGGTCCATATGGAAATAGATATTCCGGCTTAAGACTGGGGATATTTATAGTTCACATAGCTTATATTGCACAGCATAACATCTTAGTTTGGTGGCAATAACAGTCAAATTTGAAACCACCGTTTGTTATTTAAGAGCTGTATATGAGGTTTTGAAAGTAAATGGAAAACTCGTTTTTGGTATTTTTTTGCTTTAAAGAAAGTATTATTGTAGAATCAATTAATATGTAATGTAAGCTGTTTTGAGGATGGAAATTAGCTGCTGTTAAGATTAATTGGAATTTTTTTATGGAATTAAAGTATGTTTTAGACTAATTTGAAGAAGGGGCTTGGTTTGTGGAAAAGTATTTCTGAAGAAACAAGGCAATGTCTAAATAGCTGTTCTCTAACTTCATTGATTGAGAATTATGAAAAGTTGGAGTAAAGAAATTTTATATACAGTAGTTGCAACGTTTGGGATAAATCAATCGAACTAAGAATAGAAAGTGGAAGAGTAGATAATTTTATATCTTCACTGATTGAAGATGATAAATAGTCACTGCTGAAACTCGTAAAATTTTTTGAAGAAGGAGGAAGTTTAGAGCAAATGTGAGCTCGAGTAATATGAGGATAGATAGAAACCAGGAAGATGAATCAATGGTGGATAATAGATGATTTGGAATGTAAAAAAATGGAAAAAGTTTAATTGATTAGGTTAGAGAAATGAGTCGCAGAAGAGGTGAAGGAATATAGGTAGCAGAGAAGTGGTGAGCCACATAATATGTGAAGGGATGAAGGTAGCAGAAAATGTGCAAAAGATTTTTAAAAGACTTCAAATGCTTATGGACGCCAAGGAAACTATGTGCAGGCATTGTTGAGCCAACTCTCCTTTATGAAAGTGAATGTGAAGAAAAAGCTAAGGCTGTTGAGATGAATTGTATATATGGCCGAAGAACATTTGAAAGGTGGACAAATACTGAGATAAAGCAGAAACTAGTAAGAGGTCATTGTAGGCTGTAGGGTGGAGCTAGATCAAGAGAAACTTAATTTTGGTTGAAAGGTCTAGACTAAGTATTTTGAGATAGTTCCTTCATAATGAAAGAATTTACGACCATATATATATATATATATATATATATATATATATATATATATATATATGCACGATATTTATATATGAAAATGTGCGTGTATGCATTGATAAAATCGGCCTCTTAAATCCATTGTTAATTAACTCCATGAGAGGAATTTATGAGGATCTGAGGATTGTCGGAGAATTCATCTCGAAAAGGTCTTAATCAATTTTCGTTCTTTGTGGCTTCATCCGATTTCTAATTAGATTTTAATTATTAAGGGTATTAACTTTCACATTTTTCTCGGAGTGGCAGCCATCTCTGATTTGTGTATCCGGACAATTCTTCTGTTTACTTCAATGATTATAATAGACGATAATATTATTCCTATCATTGTCACTGGTAATACTTACACTGACAATTTCTTTAGAAATAAATTTTGATAGATTTCAGTTATTCCCATCTTCAAGTATAGTCTTTGTTTAATAATAATGGATATGAAAAATCCAACGAGTGAAATGTCTTGACAGTGGCAACAGCATTATTTTCTTCATCTGATGTTTTAGGTTTGACTCCTACTTTGGCTGTTTAATAACTTTTATCTTGTTTCTGATATGAGTTTTTGGTTTACCTTCGAACAGTTGTGAATCATTTCATTCTTCAGCTGAAGAGGCACTTTGAAAACAGTACGAAAGTTCCTGTTTTTTATTATACAACATTATATAACTGGATTTTTATACCAATGAATTTTAAACACTGTGGTTCCTTTCCTCCCCATCCCTTTCACACCATTATCCAAACATTTTAGGTCTTCCTTACCTCCATCCCTCTTACAATTCTGAATTATATATTTTTCAAACACTTGTTATGTCCATATACCTCACCATTTGAATTAGTTTCTGCTAAGTATATATGCAAATAGTCTACATAATTGTTCTTTAAAAATCATGAGTTTAATACCTTTAAAAGAAATTTAGCTCAACAAAGCATTAACCAGTTCAGTTTTGGCATCTATTGACAAGTTGAGTCATTGCAATCTTTTGCGCATACCCTGCTTCCTTTCTTGTTTCTATTATATCACTCGGCTTTTCTCTCAGCATATCAAATTCGTTTCTGTTTACTCCCCATACTTTTTTTTTTTATAGATCAACAACAACATTATTCCATCATCATATTTTACATTCTTACCATAAGCTACGTAACGGACTTGTATTTATGTATTTGTGAGGGAGAAGGAATGCTTGTGTGTGTTGCGAATGTGTTTTTATGCCGTGTTGTATATTAGCTTGTATGCACCACTGCAGGGGTGCAACATAGAGTAATAATAAATGAATTAATCGAGAGTAACTTTCCCCCTGGTATTGGGGATATATCTTCTTCCTCAACGGAATTCCATTCAAGTAGCACACACACACACACACACACACACACACACACACACACACACACAGGCATCGTCTTAACCTCGCTTAACAACATAGATATCAGTTTACCTTTGGTGGTGGACTGAACTGCCAGGGTCCTTATCCAAATATATATTTTGTTGCATCGAGACTCCAATATATTCTGCTCTGGAATTTCTGTTGCAACTCTATATTCAGTGTAAAGTTATGTTTCGCATGTTTTATCCATGTATATATAAATACACACATTATATATATATATATATATATATATATATATATATATATATATATATATATATATATATATATATATATATATTGGAATGTCACGTAAATACGAATATTTGTATTTTTTCTTGAATATTAATATTTTCAAATTGAATGATTAATTTTGTCTGATTTTACCCCTTTGCATAACGTACACTATAAAGAAAGTGAGTCTTATTTCGTCCTTTGAATGAAGAAATGTAATTTTAGTAACCGAATTGCTCTGTTTAATTTTTATATGTCACATTAGATTAAATTCAATTGAAGTATAAATGATTGTGCTATTGAAAATTAAAGTAAACTTGCTAGGTTATAGTTATAATCAGAAAGGGTAAGGAGTATTCAGTCCATATATAATTTATTTTTCATGCTAACCCTAAGAAATACCATAGGTTTTTAAAGTTGTATGCCGATTATTGGGTCTTGATGCGGATAATAGTCTTATGTAAGTTTGGAAATGTTTGGTTGACTTCTTATTTCTTTGAGAGCAAAGTTTGTCGTCCCTAAAGAAGTCCATTAAAAGATTGTTATAATCGCTCTCATTTCTCGGTGTGAGAAGAAGAGAAAGGGCTGCCGTTTCATAACAAACTATAGGCAGGATTCCGATGGTGTTGCCTTATTTATCTTTTGTGGTCAAACATTTCCTGGCAAGTACAGTGGTAGCGTGTTTGCCTAGCATTCGCATGGCGGCAGATCGATCACCGCCCGGGACCGTGAGTTTAAGCGGTTTAATTGGGAGGCCACTACTATGGTTGGGCACCACAGTGGTTGGTTGGGGTTGCCCTTGCCCGACTTACGTTCTTCTGGTAAGTATCTATTCTGATGAAATTTGGACTTAAACCAGACACCTTTAACCTTGATTCATAAGTAAATATTTCAAATTTAGGATGACGTAAGAAGATTCTTTGGCTTTATTACACGTCGTCTAAGATGTGATGACAATATTTTCTATAAAAGTTGATCAGACACTATAAATAAAGTACATTAAGCATGATTCCTAAGTCATCGTGTTATTTATCTGTGGAGTAAACGATTTTCTAAGCCCTATTTTAAAAACATTTATGTTTAAAGTTTATTCTCCGAACGCACAAGTTCAAATCAGAAATTCGAAAAGGCTGAAATATAAATTCTCGTAAACATATACCTTTTCTTTCCACTTAGTTTAATGCTGAGAGAGAGAGAGAGAGAGAGAGAGAGAGAGAGAGAGAGAGAGAGAGAGAGAGAGAGAGAGAGAGAGAGAGAGAGAGGGGGGGGGAAATAATGTTTATCTTAGCTTATGTAAACAGCGTTTAAATAAAGTGTTACTGTTTAATCTCATCAAGGAAATTTAACGCTAGAGTTCTCTGATTGGAGACTGACGAAGAGCAACGTAATCTTTAGGGAAGCGTCCAAACGGTCGCCACCTTTTTGACAGACTTGGTAAAATATTGATACATTTTTTCATAATGCCCTTGCCGTGAAAGACTGGGAGCTTTGCGCAATAATGATACTAATGATAATATCTTTTATCTTGTTGTCAATTGAAATTTAATGACAATTATTTGCAGTAAGTCTTCAACTTACAACCATTCGACTTAAAAACATCCAGATACAAACACAATCCAACTGAAATCCTAAATCTCAGATACTGTAATGAAAGTTCATAAAGTAATACTGTAATTAAACAATATGTGACTTGATACAGTAAGCAAAACGACATTTTCCATATGGAAAAGGACTATTTGGTGACTTTTACAGCTGAAAATCATAGGCATGTGATTTAGGTGAAGCCTACCCATGGACAAAATTCAACTTAGTTTCTTGGAACCTAATAATTCTGTAGGTTGATGTCTTTCTGTATAAAAAAAAAGTTAAATTAATAGGATAATGAAAAACAATGACAACAGAAGCTACATAACCACAAAAACGTCGTTAACAATAATGATTATAATGGTAACTATAATACCGAAATAAAGTAATGTCCCAGCACTTGAAATACGCAAAAGAACAGAGTACCCAAAGAAGCTCCCGCTTCAACTGAGACTCTCATGAAGTTAATAAAGGCTTTTGTGTTTCCTCGAAAAGAAGAAAATGAATGACAATGAGAAGAGATGATGTTTTCTCCTAGGAAGGGATACGTAATGATGCATGGAAACAAAGACCAATTTAAAGAAAATGTTAGAGGGTTAAGTGACGGCTCGTTACTCTCCGTTAATTACGGAAAATTTTACAAGGATCATGAAAATGTATGAGAGATGGTGGAGGGTGGTGCGATTTAACATCAGTGCAATGTTTAATTTGTAGATAAGCACATCCTATTCAGTACGTGATACTTAATCGTGAATTCCTACTAATTAGCATGCAAAAATTCAATAGAGTTGGCAGACAAAGAAGCAGGTGAATTAGTAATGTGTCACTAAGTTATAAGAAAAAAAAATATCCATTTTAAGATCTTTGTAAAGAAGAATATATATAAATTGCTACTAAACTAAAAAAAACTGTAAGATAATTTATATTATGTAATGATACAAAGTATCCTAAGTCTTAAAAATGCAATTAAAGTATCGTGAGTTTAATTATTACCAACTCAGAAATAACATTTAAATTTGGGGGGTGTACAGTATACTGTACACAATAGGTACATTGCTAGATAAACTCTCTCTCTCTCTCTCTCTCTCTCTCTCTCTCTCTCTCTCTCTCTCTCTCTCTCTCTCTCTCTCTCTCCCTCAAATCTAATGGTTATTGTATGAAGCAAGTTAGGTATGGTCCAGATGTTAACAAAGCCCTTAAAATTTTTCATGACCTGTATTGACGTTAGAAGTTCCTCAAGGTAAAGAAAAACACCCAATTGCTTGAAGATTGGATGATTTCACAAGTCAACTAAAAGGGTTGCACAAAAGATTTTTCTTTCTGAAGATTTTATTCCCTTTAAAAGGATGATTGCGTTGTATATTATACCCCGAGATGCTTATGAAAGTTTGGATTTTATTCTTAAAAAAATGGGTGAAAATAATCCAGACAAGATTTTCTTCATATAAGTACGTACGAATAAGATAAGGTTTGTTTTGTAGGAATCATCCTTGTATGTAGCAATCTTACCCTAACTGAAGTATACAAGCGCGCTCAAAAACACATACAATATATCTATATATATATATATATATATATATATATATATATATATATATATATATATGTGTGTGTGTGTGTGTATATGTATATATATATATATATATATATACATATATATATATATATATATATATACATATATATATACATACATATATATATATATATATATATATATATATATATATATATATATATATATACTGTATATAATATGTGTGTGTGTGTTTGACGAAGTTTGATAGTTCGTCAAAAGATGTATTGGAAGGTATTTTCCAGTAGAGTATGATGATATCGAAGTACATGTAGTAAAACAAATATCACTCGTATTAGGGAAAATTAGAAACTAGTAAGGATAAGGAAATACTTGAGTAATAGATCAGGTGTTTTAGTAACAACGTGAAATGATTTGACTCATAATATTTTGATATGCGTTAGGACACAAGGACTACATTCATAAAAATCGGGAAAAGTAATACATGCAAATACACACACACCCTACTTTGTCTAGTAGAGTTTTACTATTTTAGCTATTTATTTCAGTTATGCAGGGTAAGCTATGATAACCTACACTCCGAGAGGATGTGGCATTTTCTAGGTTGCATTAGAAATGTGGCAACACCTTGTAACTAAACTATAGTGTACCCGGTACTCAAAAATTACGGTAGAATAAGAGTTGATTCGTTTAGGTATTTTTTGGAAAAAGAATAATGGCAGTCGAGTGTATGTGGTATACAAATAAAATTAAATTAAGCATTTAGCATGGTCTATGTGCGTAGGTTATGTGGTATAAGAAGATTTGAAAGGACAAAAACGGTAAAATGAAAGGATTCGATATTTTTTGGGGATGGTTTCGTCTTGTGGAAGGTATAGATTGTTACAGTGTGGTGGGAAAAAGGTCCTTAATTGTAAAGTGTTTGGGGGAAGTAGGAGAGGAAGATACTTGAATGTATTGATGGTGAGAAACAGTTATTGGAATTGAAGAACCTTATTTTACAAGAAGTGTGAGAGAGTGCAAGGAAAATAAATAGTGTGGAGAGAGAGAGAGAGAGAGAGAGAGAGAGAGAGAGAGAGAGAGAGAGAGAGAGAGAGAGAGAGAGTGAGAGTGAGTTTATATGGCGGTGAGAAGTGGCCATTGTTTTCTCATTTGGAGATTTTATATATATATATATATATATATATATATATATATATATATATATATATATATATATATATATGTTATGAGTGTATGTGTTCAAATTATAAAGAAAAGTGAAATATTAACATTCACGTCTAAAATCCAAATAAAGCGAATGGATGCAATAACAGTTAAAAGTATAGAGACCCAAATTAATTCATTATTCGAAGGTAAATTGGGGTTTTCATTCACGTCTAAAATCCAAAGAAGGCGAATGGATGCAATACGTATTCAGATACCCCAATTATTTTAATCGCAGGTAAATTGGAGGTAACAATACATTGAAGAAAATACTTTTATACGTATTTTTAATGTATTGTGACCCCCCATTTACCTGAGATTAAAATAATTAGGGTCTCTGTATACTTGTAATTATTGCATCCATTCGCCTTATTTGGATTTTAGACGTGAACGAAAACCCCAATTTACCTGCTGAAGGAGTGTTCCAGGATGAACACGAAAATGAAAGAGGAAGTAGGTAAATTGGGGTTTTCATTCACGTCTAAAATCCAAAGAAGGGAAATATACGGAGACCCTAATTATTTTAATTGCAGGTAAATTGGGGGTAACAATACATTAGAAATACGTATAAAAGTATTTTCTTCAACTTGTTACACATTTTGTAATAGAAATGCCCGGTGTTACAAAGAGGCTTCGATTCAGCTGGTAGTTCACACAGACTTCCACGTAGTTTGTATAAGCTCCCTTCCTCCAAGCCTTCATTTTTGTTATTAGCTTTCCGAGACTTAAATAAAGTATCCTTATTGTGAAAGTTCTTCGACTGTGGGTTGAACAATCCTCTTAAATAGTTCACTTATAACTTATATGGAATTTCGTTTTTTTTTTTTTTTTTTAGAGTAAAAGGCAGCTTTCTTTTGTTGTTGAAACACGGGAGATATATGGAAATTTATGTGTTCTTGTGCTAATAAAGGATTTGATTAATGTACCGTTTTTTTTTCCTCACGTTCCAAATTCCAAAAGAAGAAGTTGTGTTGTCGAATGATTTGGGTAAATCTATAACAATTATATTATATTACAGAATGTTTTAGATTTTCCTTCATTATTTGAAGTCTTGGAAAAAAGCTCACGAAAATACGTTGGATCTATAATAATAATAATAATAATAATAATGATAATAATAATAATAATAATAATGATAATAATAATAATAATGTTTATTGGACAAAAAATATTTACATACAAAGATTTACAAAAAGAAAAAAAGACTCAGTCCAAGCCCATGTGGAGCAGAGCTCTTCGGGCAATAATACAACTAAAATAATATCATCAATTAAGTAAAAATAAAAAATAAAGTAAATATGGATATAGATATACAAAATGTACGCATACATATACATAATCATATGTATACAAATAGGTACATATAAATGAGATTCTTAGCCTAAAAACAAATGGAAATGCATATTTATATGATAAAGAAGGATTGTATATGAAAGCTA
>NC_090727.1:3827718-3879280 GCF_036898095.1 Palaemon carinicauda | reverse complement strand
AACGAAGATGAAATAAGAATGCTTCCAGAACGGTCTTCAGAGGGTGAGATTTGCCTCGGAAGCGTCTTAGCTGATATATGTTATGATTCGCACAGAAAGGAAGACTATGAATAAATCTTTCCTTTTGTTATGTTTTTTTTTTGTTTAATTCCTTTCTGTATATCTTTATCTTGTGGATTCTCTCTCTCTCTCTCTCTCTCTCTCTCTCTCTCTCTCTCTCTCTCTCCTTCATACCTGAAGACATTTAGACTTCACTTAAAGCCAAAAGAAGAATTTGTTGAATTCTACTGGCTTCTCTCTCTCTCTCTCTCTCTCTCTCTCTCTCTCTCTCTCTCTCTCTCTCTCCTCTCTCTCTCCCTCTCTCTCTCTATTACACCATTAGAATATGATAGAATTTTCCATAATTGGAGTGAAACCGCATTCTCTTATGAAGACTTCTTCGTCATTTTTTTCTCTTAAGTCTGAAGCCTGTTTAGGATTTCCAAGAGAGAGAGAGAGAGAGAGAGAGAGAGAGAAGAGAAGAGAGAGAGAGAGAGAGAGAGAGAGAGAGAGAGAGAGAGAGAATGTGTATGCGTTGAAAGAATGCAACTCTTCTCTGGAAGACTTTCTAAGAATACCTCCAGAGCTCCAGAAACCGCAATTCTCTTATAAAGACTTCATTTTTTTTTCTTAAAACTAAGCCTGATACAGGAACTCTATATCGTTTGGCCTGGCGGGGCTCTCCCCTTCCCGATGGGAGCGGAGGCTCCCCCCGCTCCGCTGGCGCTGGGCGGCTGCCACCCCCCCCCCCACTGGTGCTGGCCAGCTGCCCCCCTCCAGCGCTAAGCGGGCTCCCCCCCCTCCACTGGCACTGGGCGGATCCCCCTTCCTGGCGCTGGGCGGCTGCCCCCGCCCCTCCCCGCTAGCGCTGGGTGGCTGCCGATCCCCCACCCCCCCACGCCTGGCGCTGGGCGGCTCACCCCCCCGCTGGCGTTGTGTGGCTACACCCACCCCCCCCCGCGGCGCTGGGCCGCTGCCCCCCCCCCCCCCCTCCGGGCCGATGGGCAGCTGCCCCCCCCCCCCACCCCCCGTCGCTGGGCGGCTGCCCCCCGCCCCTCTCCGCTAGCGCTGGCGGCTGCCCATCCCCCCCACCCCCCGCTGGCGTTGTGTGGCTACCCCTCCCCCCCGCTGGGAGGCTCCCCCCCGCGGCGTGGGCAGCTGCCCCCCCCCCCAGACATGATATTTTCATATTAAAATAATACATATGAAAAAAAGATATATCTAATTAACATTAGTATTATAAGGCAGATAATTTCCCTTAATGTATATAAACGGCTTTTATTTCATAAGAAAAAATAACCATATAAAAATCATATGACTTACAAAAGTAATTTCCTTGATATTTTTATATAGTATTTTTTTATACAAAAGATTTTCTGATATAGAAGTCCTTGAAAAACCTAACTTTTATAGCTGAAAACTAACGCCAAATTCGATTTTTCCGAGATTTCTGTTTTTTCCATCGAGAATCAACACTTTACAAGATACTTTCAGTTTTTTATTGTTATTCTAATAAAGATAGTTAATCAGATTTTTATAAATATGTCGGACTCAGAATTCTTGTGAAATAAATTCATTTAACTCCTCACTAGTCCACTTATATTACGCAATTTTTTTAAGCTTTGTTCTACATATTACTCGTTTTCCCGTCGAATTGTCGTTATACTAATTGTCATTTCGACCAGTTGGTCTTTCGCCTAATTGTTTTCGACGAGTTAGCTTTTCGAACAGTTGTCTTTCGGCAAACAGTCTGCATACCTTCTCTCACACACATTCTTACACACGCATTTATCGCAATAAATACATGTTAGTGAACACAACGCTACGATGACCATCAAATCCAGCCTTATCTTCGCTACATTTGGCGTTTTATTGAAAGGTAACTCGATAAACTTTCGAATTCTCTTTAATCATCGGCGAGCTAGTGAAACGGTAAAATTAGATTCTGAAATCTATGGTTAATTGAATATTCAGGTATATAATGCATTCCTTCAAGACAGGTTACACTGCAGAAATTTTGTTGTATGGTAAACGGATAAGAACATTTAGCAGAGTAGTAATGAGGTCAAATTATTTGGAAAAAATCAAAATAAGAGAAAAAAAACGGTGACACTATTATTGATTTTCAATCTTCAATACCTACTGTATTTCACTTAAAACATGAATATGTGGAGCAAATTAAATCTGCTTCTGAAATACTCAGTTATCTTGAACAATAAAAAGCATGTATTCAGTAATAAATCTAAATGTATTCTAGTGAAGAGTAAATATGATATAATAGATGAAATCCAACAATAAAATCAACCACCACAATAAAAAAAACTATACTAATTTTGACTATTATTTTGTTCGATACTATCATCATCATGAAGGATCACATAAAATATAAAAGCATATTACGAGGAAGAATTGATATATCAGCTAGAATCCCTAAGTTTTTTTTTCCATAATTTGCTTAGATGTCAAACATTTCTTACAGTAATAGTTTACCACCATTGCCTTTCTTTCCGCTAGACACTTCCTTGACCAACCTCCTTAGCACCCTCACGAGGTATTGCTTGGAAGGTCGGGAAAAATATTCAATAATCTTCTGATTAATCCCCATCTGAAGACAACTGGCAGGCAAATCTGTCAGAAAATGATGTATGCATATCCTTTATTGTTAGATTTTCAATAATTATTCCAAACTTATCTAATTACGGGTTCCATATGTTTGTGTATAAGAGTGTCGCATGTGATTTCATCTGGATAGACAAAACCAAGTCTTAATGGCATCCTCATGGTTTATAAAAAGCTTAAAAATTTTCTTATTCACCGTTTGGTGCTGAGCTTGACTAATGAAAATAAAAAAAAAAGCTAGAAAGCTTTATTGCACAACGAGTGAAGAGTCATCTCCCAAAAAATTACACTCATTAAAACTTTACGGAAGTGATATATATGCATAAACATCTTGCTAATTAGTCGAAATATTCAGCGGCATGACTGAGAGAAACAACGAGTCCATTTACGTAGACTGCATGAATTTCCATAGGCTTAATGCGATTAACAAAGCCCCGTCAACGATAATCCCACTTTGCGTTTCCCGTGGAAGGCTAATCGAATCAGCAGCGGTTCGAACTAAGAGCCATGACATGCAGTGGTTGGAGGAAGGAGAGGCAGAAAGAAGAAAACTCACAAATTAGAAAGGGTTTTTGATCTACTGAAAATCCTTCGAAAATGCTTAAGGAGGAAGGAAGTGGTAATGTATTGTTGACTGAAGGATTCATTAAGAGAATAATAGTGCTGGGAAAGGGAAGAAAGAAGTAACAAAGAAAACGTGAGAAAACCTTCACCAGACACAGGTGCAGTGTTTTTGTCTGGGAATGACATGAAATGAAATTGCATTTCATAGAATGATAGCAACATTGATGCAAAGGGGAGGGAGAGAATCCGCAAATAGAAAGGGACACTTAGGTATATCAGCTCTTTGAAGGATCCACTGAAATTTCATATCTTAAGAATTAGAGAACCACATAGAATCTGAAATATTATAGATAGTATTATATTCAATCATGTACATCGGAATGTGTACGCATAAGAGAGAGAGAGAGAGAGAGAGAGAGAGGAGAGAGGAGAGAGAGAGAGAGAGCGAGAGAGAGAGAGAGAGAGAGCTGCATTGCGTATCCATGACAAACACTGAACCTTAACATGAAATGAGACTGCTGCTTTTAAACAATACAACTTTTATAATTCGATTTAATAGAGAATATGAACAATTTAAATTTTTTATTAAAAGATAAGATAATCTTAGTAATCAATACTATTAGAATTCTCTCCTTTGTTCCGATTCATACCTTTTTCATATACTCATCTCTATTTCGATAAGCATCACTACGAATTCATCGGAAGAAAGCTGAAATGAGAGAGAGAGAGAGAGAGAGAGAGAGAGAGAGAGAGAGAGAGAGACTTCTACTGGGTGTAACTGCTAATTAAAAGCCGAAATTTCCAGAGTTCTTTTTACCCTGACAGGTTAATAGCAATAGAATTAATTGTCTCGACCCTTGTTTTCGTCAAACGTGTTTTCTCCCAATTTCTATAAAAGGTTTGAAAATAGAAAACTTTTAAAAGGATTTGTAATGATCCAGTTCGCAAAAAGTTATGAGTAGTATAGCTCGCTATATTGGAGAACATAGTAAAATATAGGATAACGTTCTTAAGAAGAGATAAACACTTACAAACAAATAAAACGGTAGAGATGAAACTAAAATCATGGAAATTCTAAAAAAAAAAATCACACGCTATTTAATTTAGCCAGTAAATGTTAATGAGGCGACTATACTATATATTAAGGATATGTCTTTGAACTCTAACGTTTCCGGTTCTCCTCTTTATAATTATAACTGAAGTCGTTAGTTGGTGTCATCTCTTTGAATTTTTAATGAACACTTTTGGAGTAATATTAAACTTCAATTTCGATGAATATTTACATTGTTCTCTCAACTCATATTCTAAAGCATTTTTATTTTTTTTTTTTTTTTTTTTTTTTGTAAATTTTAACGATTTTTCCTATATTACAGTATATACTGATATTGAACATAGCGCTGTTCGAAACGTCTCGTAATAAATTATGGCCTTTATGAGGACCATACGGTATGCCGTTTTATATTAATATATATTTTGTGAATAACCTTTATTTTCTCTTAGCTTCATTATAAGAGCGAAGTTTTTCAAAATGAATGAAATTAATAAAGGACAATTTCCTTTCCATTTAATTTTTTCATAATTTTTAATTATTTTTAGGCTTTGTTCTTTATAACGAGTTTTTCGACGATTTGTCGTTACACTAATTGTCAGTTAGACCAGTTGTTTTTGACGAATTGGCTTTCGGCAAACGGTCTGCATACCATGATATATATATATATATATATATATATATATATATATATATATATATATATATATATATCATTATGTATACCTTCAAGTGCTCTTTAAATAAATCTATTATTTATATGAATATGATATGACTAACTACTGTATGATAATCTAAATAATCACAAAACAAAGGTAGACAGCAAGAAACGTTCGAGTAAAATGGTCCAATAGAATTCATCCGAGAGCCATTTCCCTTCCAATAATTTAACAGTATCAAAGACTTCCACGTTTATTGTAAACTGTATTCGAAGAACTTCATGGGATTACAAAACAGCAAAACGGAGCAAATTTCGAACTTGGGAAACTGGTGCAATATATATCGAGATTCTGGAAGTTCTCCTTTCTGGGAGTGCTTCTTGGCAACAAAATTATTGTTGCAGTGTTTGGAAATAATAATTCTTACCTTCTGTATACACTTGGATTTACATGCACTTTTCATTCAGTTCTTGACTACATGTTTTATAGCGAGAGTATAGAAACTACATATAAAAAAAAAGGAATTTTGAGTATTAATTCTGATCAATACAATGTATTTTCAAAACTAAGTGGAATAGCGGTATATACTTATTCATTTTCATTCTAATACAGTCAACTAACGTTTTCTTTATGATTCATTAGAATTTGTTAAAACAAAATTATAAAAACGTAAACAGCTTATACTGGTTATATATATATATATATATATATATATATATATATATATATATATATATATATATATATATATATATATATATATATATATATATATATATATATATATATATATATTCTTTTCACAATATTAGAGCAAGTCTTCATAAATGCTCCAAGACGAAAATATGCATGTTATGAAGGTAGAAGATTACACAGTAATGCAATTATTATAAGAATAACTTTGAAATTATGCTCTCTCTCTCTCTCTCTCTCTCTCTCTCTCTCTCTCTCTCTCTCTCTCTCTCTCTCTCTCTCCTGATAACCTCACTTTCTTACCATTGACTTGTATCATAACTTTGGTGCTGAAATCAATGAAATTTCAAATGCTCAATATGACTACGCACCTCTCTCTCTCTCTCTCTCTCTCTCTCTCTCTCTCTCTCTCTCTCTCTCTCTCTCTCTCTCTCTCTCTCTCTCTCTCTCCTGAAAACCTCACTTTGTCTTACCATTGACTTGTATCATAACTTTGGTGCTGAAATCAATGAAATTTCAAATGCTCAATATGACTACGCACCTCTCTCTCTCTCTCTCTCTCTCTCTCTCTCTCTCTCTCTCTCTCTCTCTCTCTCTCTCGGTCTCATTTCATATATCACATCAATCATCCATTTCATTGAACCATAAAGATATGAAAATGAATCCTCGTCCTATACAAACGCTAGCAACACGGACAGAAAAGACTCGTCAACAACACTTTTAACATTTGCGAACAACAACAACATGCAGATGGGTCCACTCCTTTTCCTCCCCTATACTGCCTTTATCTCCTCTCTCCCTTCGCTGGTAGAATTAAAAGTTAATTCAGCGAACGCCTGACATAGCTGAACTCTATCGCATCCCTCGACTCGTTTCATTGACCGATAATCAAGTAGGTGACGAATTTAGTTTAATTTATTATTCAGGCGCTGTTGCTGGGTTTTTCTACGGTATATGGTAAAGTTAAAAGTTGAGTTCATGAGGTGTATCATTTCTGACTCCTTAACTGTACGAGGGATTTTAGAATACTTATTCATGTACACCTAGATTTCAATTAGTCTGTACATAATAATCTTATAATACATTAGTGATTATTATGTTCTGACAACCTGAAGGTTGAGGAATTATGGCGCTGTTATAGCTTTTACTGTTGTTATTACCAACTATAGCTTTCTAGCCTTAGGCATCCGTGTCACGGTGGTATAATAGCAGGAGGCGCCAGAATGATGAGCCAGGGAATTGATAAATAAAAAGCAATTTTTTTTCGAAGAGTTGCTCTAAATCTAACAGTCTTTCTATTCACATCTAGTATTTTGAGATGAGGCTTCTAATCAATAATCTTCCTCATTAAAGTGCTTT
Organism: Palaemon carinicauda; assembly: GCF_036898095.1. Taxonomy (NCBI): domain Eukaryota; kingdom Metazoa; phylum Arthropoda; class Malacostraca; order Decapoda; family Palaemonidae; genus Palaemon; species Palaemon carinicauda. The sequence goes on along the minus strand of NC_090727.1, from coordinate 3,872,299 downwards.
CTTACTAAACTCTTAATGTCTCCAGTGAAGCAAGATTTAAAGTTTACACATCGATTTAAATATAGATAAAAATTTCTTATAGAATTGCGATTTCAGCACCTATTGCTGATGAAAATGACGGCACTCATATTGTCGTAGTATTGCTCATACAGTACTTCTCTTTGGCTGTGTCGTTCTTCAGTTTGTGCATCTTTGTTATTAATAAGACCATTAATAACACAATGTCTCATAACCAACCAGTATTCGACTAGTGAAAAAGTAACTTTTTCTATTTGTTATCCAAGTAATCTACATTAACCATTATTCTTCCGTGCGTGAACATGAGTGATGAAATTAACGACAAACTCTCAAAAATTTAATTACTAGAGGTACGCTTTCCGCTCTAACACACACATTTACACATGTATACACAAATGCCTAGAAACATGTGTATATGTAACACAAACAATAAAAGAGGTAAGATCATCAAGGTCAAAACAAGAGCTAAAGATGAGTAAATATCAGGATGAATTTGAACAACTTTGAAATAACAAAATGCTTCTAAGGAAGGTATGAAAATAAAGTTGGATAATAAGAAAGTAAATCTCAGCATATTTAAACTATGTGTAGGGGTGACTTAATTTCAAGTCATCAGTTTAGGCTAACTTATAATGACCAAGGAAATTAATCATTAGCAATTAGTACAAAGTAAACTACGACGGAATGATATGAAGAGATATAAATAATGAGGTCACGTGACGCCGCCTCCAGTGTATAGCAGGTGTAGAAAGATGAAGGTGATGTCGTGGCAGAATGGTTTTACGAAAAGGTGGTTTGATCGTCCTTTCCTCTTGCTAATGAGGTAACCATGCAATTATAAACGATAAGGTTTCCAACACACACACACAAACACACACACATTGTAACAATGAGCGAAGTTTACTTCATGATTTTAAAAAAGTATCAGGTGCAACTAAGGGGAAGCGCCAGTAATTGCACCACAGCTAGAATAGATTGAATAGCAAGAAGAAACAAGAGAATCAGCAAAGAGATAATGTAGCAGGATATAAAGAAAGTGGAGCTAGGGACCCGACTGAACACTGCAAAGACCCTTACGTAAAGCCTACAGTGCACCGCATGAGGTGCACCGACAGCACTATCTCCTTACCGGAAAACTATCCATACAAAATGTTTGTATAAAGTATAACCAAAACCTCATCCAGGGACATGATTCTTGACAATGGGTCGCTGCTTTACAGTTAAAAGTTTATGGTTTCACGGCGGAATATACTAACCTTGAATAAAAAAAAAAAAATTTAAATCACTTGTAATTAACCCAAATCTTTACTTCACAAAAATTATATAAAACCACGTTTTCTGTTTCGTTTATTCACCTTTAGCATTCGGAGGTGTGTTTGTGCTACAAATATATGTATGACATATATATATATATATATATATATATATATATATATATGACATATATATATATATATATATATATATATATATAAATATATATATATATATATATACATATATATATATATATATATATATATATATATATAGTATTCAATTTTAAGAACAGTCAAAGAGAGAGAGAGAGAGAGAGAGAGAGAGAGAGAGAGAGAGAGAGAGAGAGAGAGAGAGAGAGAGAGAGAGAGAGAGAGAGAGAATTGATCATAATATGATCATTAATCAAATTGGGATCCTTGACAGATTGTACTTTATCTCAACTTGAAATAAAAAGTTGACCCTTACCTTTTCCGTGGGCGATGAATGTTTAGGAGGAGACGTGATTCGGTAAGAGCAAAGGAAACTGTGTGTCACAATTAGAACCAGTTTCTGGAAGAACAAAGATAGATAAAGTAAGTATGACGTCAAAAGCAAAACAAAGGTAATTTGAAAAGTGAGTTAACACTAACAGTGATCTGACACCGTGAATTTATAGGGTTAATGTTTTGATGTTTCAATAGTTTTTACCGTATAATTATGAATTAGGATCTATTCATCACTTGGATAGGACCAATACCGTTACAGTGCTGGATTCTCAGTTAATAAGTATGAGGAACACTAAGCCTGGCCTGTGTTTGGAATCGGCATCAACTATTTGCGTCAGACGATGCGGAAACTTTCATCCGACCTCCCGAGTAGAGTTAGCAGGACCCTCGAATCACGGGCGTATGAAGCCGAAAGAAAGAACGTTTGTTTGCATTTACATTATAAAAAATACACACGGCAATAATCTAGCGGATATGATTTATTTCAGCCAAGCACTAAAGCCACATAATAAAATAGAGCTTAATAGTTATTTGATGAGCTGGGAGCCGATGGAAAGATATAAATCTCAAAATATTGTTTAAAGTGCATCAAGAAGTTTCAAAGAATTATTCATGATGAGTCATAATAACCATAAAACTAACTTTGACATTGATTTTCCTTTTTTAGATTCAGTCTGATGAGAGTAGAACATTCCCGACCGTTTTGTCATGACATTTCAACTAAAAACATTAATTGAATTACAATAAATATATGAATTTCAAAGTTTATATAAAATAATATGTTATTAATGTAATTACTATTATAGTGGATGTATTTAATGCAATTAACCACTTTGTAAACCCCGATCAATATAAATAATAATGATATCTGGTTAGAGCTAAAGAGAGCAGCCAAATTCCTTTTTTTTAAATCTTAAAGAACACAAGAATTAAGGGATGGCGGGAGAAGGGATCGAATTTCAGAGGTAAAACTAAATATCATTGGAATTGCAAAGCAAAGTCTATGATCTCGAACATAATTCTATTAAATTTGGTTTAGACTCTTCAACATTTAAATGTATAGCAATTTTTCTTTTCCTTATATAATATATATATATATATATATATATATATATATATTTATATATATATATATATATATATATATATATATATATATATATATATATATATATAATTAGTTATGATGAAACCCTACTTGGATTAACAGGGTGCTATAAGCCCAGGGCCGCCAACAAGAAAAGCAGCCCATTAGTAAAAATAAAAATAATATATAATATATATATCAAAGTCTGTGACAATATTAAAACAGAGCATTCATATACAAACTATAAAATAAGACTTTAAGTCCCACGGGCTCTAGCAGAGAAAGCAGCCCAATACGTAAAGGAAATACATACATACATATACCAAGGCACTTCCCCCAATTTTGGGGGGTAGCCGACACCAACAATGAAACAAAACAAAAAGGGGACCTCTACTTTCTACGTTCCTTCAGCCTAACCAGGGACTTAACCGAGTTCAGCTGGTACTGCTAGGGTGCCACAGCCCAACCTCCCACATTATCCACCACAGATGAAGCTTCATAATGCTGAGTCCCCTACTGCTGCTACCTCCGCGGTCATCTAAGGCACCGGAGGAAGCAGCAGGGCCTACTGGAACTGCGTCACAATCGCTCGCCATTCATTCCTATTTCTAGCACGCTCTCTTGCCTCTCTCACATCTATCCTCCTATCACCCAGAGCTTTCTTCACACCATCCATCCACCCAAACCTTGGCCTTCCTCTTGTACTTCTCCCATCAACTCTTGCATTCATCACCTTCTTTAGCAGACACCCATTTTCCATTCTCTCAACATGGCCAAACCACCTCAACACATTCATATCCACTCTAGCCGCTAACTCATTTCTTACACCCGTTCTCTCCCTGACCACTTCGTTCCTAACCCTATCTACTCGAGATACACCAGCCATACTCCTTAGACACTTCATCTCAAACACATTCAATTTCTGTCTCTCCATCACTTTCATTCCCCACAACTCCGATCCATACATCACAGTTGGTACAATCACTTTCTCATATAGAACTCTCTTTACATTCATGCCCAACCCTCTATTTTTTACTACTCCCTTAACTGCCCCCAACACTTTGCAACCTTCATTCACTCTCTGACGTACATCTGCTTCCACTCCACCATTTGCTGCAACAATAGACCCCAAGTACTTAAACTGATCCACCTCCTCAAGTAACTCTCCATTCAACATGACATTCAACCTTGCACCACCTTCCCTTCTCGTACATCTCATAACCTTACTCTTACCCACATTAACTCTCAACTTCCTTCTCTCACACACCCTTCCAAATTCTGTCACTAGTCGGTCAAGCTTCTCTTCTGTGTCTGCTACCAGTACAGTATCATCCGCAAACAACAACTGATTTACCTCCCATTCATGGTCATTCTCGCCTACCAGTTTTAATCGTCGTCCAAGCACTCGAGCATTCACCTCTCTCACCACTCCATCAACATACAAGTTAAACAACCACGGCGACATCACACATCCCTGTCTCAGCCCCACTCTCACCGGAAACCAATCACTCACTTCATTTCCTATTCTAACACATGCTTTACTACCTTTGTAGAAACTTTTCACTGCTTGCATCAACCTTCCACCAACTCCATATAACCTCATCACATTCCACATTGCTTCCCTATCAACTCTATCATATGCTTTCTCCAGATCCATAAACGCAACATACACCTCCTTACCTTTTGCTAAATATTTCTTGCATATCTGCCTAACTGTAAAAATCTGATTCATACAACCCCTACCTCTTCTAAAACCACCCTGTACTTCCAAGATTGCATTCTCTGTTTTATCCTTAATCCTATTAATCAACACTCTACCATACACTTTTCCAACTACACTCAACAAACTAATACCTCTTGAATTACAACACTCATGCACATCTCCCTTACCCTTATATAGTGGTACAATACATGCACAAACCCAATCTACTGGTACCATTGACAACACAAAACACATTAAACAATCTCACCAACCATTCAAGTACAGTCACACCCCCTTCCTTCAACATCTCAGCTTTCACACCATCCATACCCGATGCTTTTCCTACTCTCGTTTCATCTAGTGCTCTCCTCACTTCCTCTATTGTAATCTCTCTCTCATTCTCATCTCCCATCACTGGCACCTCAACACCTGGAACAGCAATTATATCTGCCTCCCTATTATCCTCAACATTCAGCAAACTTTCAAAATATTCCGCCCACCTTTTCCTTGCCTCCTCTCCTTTTAACAACCTTTCATTTCCATCTTTCACTGTCTCTTCAATTCTTGCGCCAGCCTTCCTTAGTCTCTTCACTTCTTTCCAAAACTTCTTCTTATTCTCTTCATATGACTGACCCAGTCCCTGACCCCACCTCAGGTCAGCTGCCCTCTTTGCCTCACGTACCTTGCGCTTTACTTCCACCTTTTTCTCTCTATATTTTTCATACTTCTCTATACTATTACTCTGCAGCCATTCTTCAAAATCCCTCTTTTTCTCTTCCACTTTTACCTTCACTCCTTCATTCCACCATTCTCTGCCCTTCCTCATGCTGCCCCCAACAACCTTCTTGCCACATACATCACTTGCAATCCCAACAAAATTTTCTTTTACTAACTTCCACTCCTCCTCTAAATTACCAGTTTCTCTTACTCTCACCTCGTCATATGCCATTTTCAACCTTTCCTGATATTTACTTTTTACCCCCGGTTTTATTAGCTCTTCAACCCTCACTACCTCCCTTTTACATCCACCTACTCTATTCCCCCACTCTTTTGCTACAACTAATTTTCCTTCCACCAAAAAATGATCAGACATACCGTTAGCCATACCCCTAAACACGTGCACGTCTTTCAATCTTCCAAACAATCTTTTAGTTATCAACACATAATCCATTAATGCCCTTTCTACTACTCTTCCATTTGCCACTCTTACCCATGTATACTTATTTTTATCTTTCTTTTTAAAGGAAATACAGACCCAATTAATAAACTATGAGAAAATAATAAAAATGAATTCTAAAATATATTAAGATCAGTGACAAAATCAAAACAGATCAGTCCTAAATAAATGATAAAATGAGACTTGTGACAATCTGTTGAACAGAAAAGCATTTGCCTCAAATTTGAATTTGGGTAGTTCCACTGATTCATTACCCGTTGACATGGGACATCATTGGTATCAGGTTTACAAAGACCTTTGTTTGTGTATGCTGTGAGCCAAGTTGTCTTTTAAGCCGGTGAAATAAAAGCATATCCAACGCACATGAACGAAGTTCAAACGCACACAAGTGAAAGTACACATGCACAGCAGAGTGAATAGATGCAAAACATCGTAGCTCGAAAGTTGCCAGAACTCCAGGCAAGTGTTAGGCCTTCCGATGATCAGCGGCCAAATGAAGGGTTTCAATCGATCGAAGTGTTTTTGAGAGTCTTTAAAGTAGCCACATATGGGTGGTCTGAAAGAGAAAAAGCAATTCAAGTCATTACAGTAGGTTGCTGAAAGCTGCTCCGGCAATGGAGGTAATGTCTTTGCCACCAGACGGTTTAAGAAGTTATACTGAAATAAAACGTTTAATTGAAAAATACGCCTTACCTGATGCGAGAAAAGGGGACATAAAAGAAAATTACAAACCCAAAATTCGGAAAGGTGAATCAGTCCTTAGTTATGCAACTCGCATTTTTCGGGATTGTGATTCGTTTGCTACACGGAGTGTCAATCTCCCAGAAGGTGATAAAAAACCAATTGCCCGTAAACATATTCGCAGATTAGTAAACCCGTATTTAAGTGGTTATTTGCTCGATGACAATTGCTACGTCATATATATTTATATATATACATATATATACATATATATATATATATATATATATATATATATATATATATATATATATATGTGTGTGTGTGTGTGTGCGTGTGTGTGTGTGTGTGTGTTTCTGTGTGTCTGTGTGTTATAACGTTCATCTATCTGTGAGTGCACAATTTCGTAGTTTTTTTTTTCTTCCACACCGCACCTAGACTAGAGACTGACCATATATACACATATGACCAACGCCCCTCTCCATCATGCTAAGACCATGGGAGACAGGCAACAGTTGCTGATGACACAGCTGGTAGACCTGTAAGCTCCCCAACCTCTCCTCTATAGCTCACAAGGATGGTGAGGTTACAGAAACTACTTGAAACTATCGAACTTGAGGGAGTCTCAAACTCCCGTCCAAAAGATAGCAAGGCAGGGACGTTCCCAATTTCATTCTAAATGTAATCTTTAGCACGAGTAATTGTTATTGTTGAATATCTTATACACTTATTCTTTTTAGAATATCTAATGATTCAAGATGTTATCTTCATTAACAAAGTAATTTGCTTTATACATTTAACATTTCGCTATGAATATGTGCAAATTTATAATAATAATAATGATAATAATAATAATAATAATAATAATAATAATAATAATAATAATAATAATAATAATCTGATGGTTTGTTTTTATACAGTCTTTAGAAGAAGAATGATCCATTTGATATTATGAAAAAAAAAAATATAGTTACAATCCTTTGGCATTTCAGTGGAGTTTCACGGTGGAAGGTAGCGCTTTTGAACTTAGTTTTTTTTTCTTTCTTTCTTTTTAAGTGTGTCATTTGGCGGGTACTTCATTTTAAATCATCGCCATTAATTAATAATCAAGGTGATCCACAAAATAGATGGATCTATTTATGCATATTTGACATTTCTGTTTTTTCATCTCGGTATAAAATTCACTAAAATTAGATTACAATAACGTGATGGTTAAATGATATAAACCGCTAAATGAATTTTTTTTTCTAGACAGCACTATTCCCATTTCGATGGTTTTCAAAAGGGGACGTAAAGTTTTAAATGTCCCGTAACTGAAACAAGAAAGCTGCTAGTTAACATGAAATATAAATACAGAGTAAGCTGATCTTGGTTAAGCGTTCAGGTACATTGTGTAAATAATTTGTTTTAAATGACATGGGGTAGCGATATTCCCGGTAAGATATATTGACTTTATAATATTCAGTACAGTTACTTTGTAATAGCATTTATATACGGAGACACTGATATCTACATTAATTGTGTATTTGTCTGCAAAGATGAAATGAGAAGTACCCAGAGAGAGGGACACAATGTAGTACTGTCTGGCCAATCAAAGGACCAATAACTCTAAGATACATCCCAGACCATCCAAGACTGGAAGATGCAAAATACACCGGAAGATGCATTAGCAACTCTCTGGTGGGTATACGAGGTGCCTCACACTGAGGGACCTGGGGGAACCCAAACAAAAAAATAAGGAAATAAGGCAATAAGGCAATAAGGGGTAATATCTCAACGGGTGGCTAGTGGCTTGCCCAATTACAACCTATATGTTTGTGTACGTATACATACATACACACACACACACACACACACACATATATATATATATATATATATATATATATATATATATATATATATATATATATATATATATATATATCAGCATTATCATCATCTCCTCCTACGCCTATTGACGCAAAAGGCCACAGTTAGACTTTGCTAGTGGTCTCTATCTTGAGTTTATACATACATATATATATATATATATATATATATATATATATATATATATATATATATATATATATACATATATGTATATATATATATATATATATATATATAAATACACATATCTATGTATATATATATATATATATATATATTTATATATATATATATATATATATATATATATATATATATATATATATATATATATATATATATATATATCAAGAATGTATAATTGAGCGGGTATGTGTTTCATTTCTGCACGTATATGCTTATGAATTGAACATGCTATAATAAAAGCATACATATCTAGTTATCTGCTTATGGTGTTTCTGTTTACACACACACACACTATTCATACGCACACACATACATACACACACACACACATATATATATATATATATATATATATATATATATATATATATATAATGTTTGTGAGGTGTTTGTATATGCTCGCTTGAGTATCCGCGTTTATGTTGCACTTATATAAATATGTTTATATGAGATACCCTAGAGCCTACCTTCGAGCTAGACACATATTATATGACTGTGTCGTAACATCATTATATAATATGGTAAGACAAAGGAACTGTTTCGGAAATTCCCTGCTGGATTGAAAGGATGTCAGTTCACCAACTTGCCACAGCAGATAAAAGACCCACCAACGTCACAGGCCATTTAAGAAGCAGCAGATCCCAGTCTTACATTGATAGCAGATAAACATTGTCAGGTGGAAGACCTGAACAATATTTTTACCTATTTATTCAGTATTTTTCTCCTTGAATTTCTTTATCTTTTCAACGAAAAATCCAGTGATTTGTTTGTTCTGTGTAATGTAGTTTATTGACTCTCACTTGCCGAGTTTGCTTTCCCAAAGAATAGATATCTTATAATTGAAAACTAAAGATTTCCTGTAAAGTACAAAACAGTAAAGCAGAATTTGAATGAGCTTTTTGGTGTGCCTAAACTTTGACAAGACTTTCAGATGCAGATACCATTACTACTCCATTGTTTATCACAAGTTGACGCACAGGGTAGATATAGTTCAAATGATTACGGTACTTGAAACCTAACTAGCCACAAATGTTTGATGGCAAGACAATAACCTTTTTATGTTATATTTCTGTAACAGCATAAGTGTCAAAGATACTGCAAAATACAATATTGCCGCTTAGGTTGTCTCAATATTTTTCGTATTAATTTTTAGATAAGTTCCTCAAATTCTGTTCCTTTTTCCAGTAACATTTTTAGTTTTCTTGTTGAGGAGATATGGCTTCCCATACTTCTAATTTATGAAGTCATGAAGTTTCCAGAATAATCGCAAGAGACAGTGTTTAGGCCTTGCATTATTCACCTCACTGAATCTCGGGTGAGGTTTTGTCTGTTTGAATTACTTCTAAAGCTAAACAGACGGAACTCTCGATTCCTTTCAACTGTTGGAATTCCCGTTAGACAGGACCCTCTCTCATATCTATTACACCAGAAGATGAAAGTAAAGAACGGTCAGAAAACCTTTATCAAAGTACTGCAGAGTACATGGATAAATTAGTCGAATGTGTCCGTTTGTCGGAAGATACGAAATTTAGAAAACATATTGGACATTATCATTGACCATTGAATTTTATTTCGTGAGATTCATAATAGACATGATGTTCCTGACTTCTGTATTTACGCTACAAAACCACAGGTTGGAGCAAGAGTGGGCTTAAAATGGGGGCTTCATTACCCATAGTGTTGATGTTATTGAAACCGACTGATCACGAACCTTTATTTTCTGAAGAGGCACAACCGCCGTAAACATAATACAGTGTTCAATACATCCACCCCTAAACATGTATATCCAAAGAAAGCACTAAGTAAAGTAAATAGATTGGATCAGATTATGTAATAGGGCAATAAGACCCAGTACTGTGGACCAGAGGGTCATTCAGCAACCTGGTGCAACTATGGAAAACATATGCTGTTGCACTATCAGGTAAAAATTAAGAGAAGCTGGGCAGCAAGATAAAAGAACAGCAGCAGTAACTGAGGTGTAGTAAAGGACTAAAATGTAAGTGCACCTAAACACTCGAGGGAAGCCTACAGTACAGCACGCATGATACACTGACAGCAGTATTACCTCCCTAACTTTCCTACACAGAGCTGAGTGTTCCGTCCTTCAGTCTCATCACTCACTGGTTGATCACACCTATTAAAAGATGGGCGATCGAACATTGGTGTAGTGTTTTTCAATTACAGTATTAATGAAAGTCGGGAAGAGATAGGAATGTAACTTGGGGAAAAAGGGACCTTTAGAGGTGGGTGGTTTTCCTAGCCTTAGCAGAGCTTCACATTTTTGTTTGAGTTCCGTCATATCTAAATAGCTCTCTCTCTCTCTCTCTCTCTCTCTCTCTCTCTCTCTCTCTCTCTCTCTCTCTCTCTCTCTCTCTCTCTTATTATGTCGTATAGCTTTCGGCCCCCAAACATTTCACTAAGCAATACACAAAATATCAGCGGAATATTCCTCTTCTTTGAAACATATTTCTTCCTTGGAGGAAACCGTTATTTATTATTATGACAAAAAAAGTCGTGCCTGACATGGGAAAGCTAATGGCGTTATAATGACTTTTAGGCTCAAACTTTTCCCTCCCCACCAACTATTGGGGAAGAAGAAAAGAAATCTAGACTTCAGGATGAAAAGCTGTAATGACTTCCACCGAAGTTTCTGATGAAAACGGGGCAAAATTTTGGCAATGATGCATTGACGGAATTAATGCAGACGGTGGATGAGAAACGAAAAGAGAAAAATAAGAAAAGCAAAATTTTGACGAAATAGCATCCAAGAGACAAAAAGTTTGTTTCTTTATATGAAAGGGGAAAACGTGCTATGCTTCGAAGATTACGTTAAGAAAATGTGATTATCAGAAATTAACGACATAACTCCGACCTGACTAAGGCCAAGAAGTTTATTGGAGATAAGAAAAAAATTTCATTCGTTTATTGTTATAGGAAGACCCAACGATTATCTCTGAGAATCAATTGTCTCACAGTTGCTGTTGGGAACCGGTGGAAAGGTTTCCCATGGAAAAGGGGTTCATGACATGTATTGTAGTGGATTATAAAATTCAGCCCAGAGGTGTAAACACGGTTCTTCTGTTACCATCAAACCTCAGCTCATCTCAAGATTCACCAAGAGAGTGTAGGCTCATTTGTCATAGAAAATATATATTTTTTTCTTTTTTTGGGGAGGGGGAGGGTAAAAGCAACAACTCTATTGACTTTGTTAGATAATAGCATGATCATTACTAAAAAATAGGGAGGCATTCTCAAAGCATTCTAGCGACCTGAGATCCAAGATGGCCGCCATAATAGTAGGAATGCCTAAATTTGACGCTAATTTTTTTTTCATATACTGTTTGGAAAATTGTACATAAAGGTGACCATGGTAACAATACCTTCAGCCTGACTATTAATATTTTAATTAGTACACTTTCAGACAAGGACTTCCAATATCATTTCAATATATCTGACCAGACCTTGACGTTCATATTCAGTCATCAGCAACGATTGTTTGCATTTGGTTAGTGTTCCATTTGACAAGTTTATGGTGTCCATATAGGCTACAAGTCCTCACAGCACATGATAACATAACTTAAAATATCCAAAGTAAGCAAAATGGAGGAGTCAGCATTTAACTAGAAATCAAAGAGGGTGGATTTTGCACTATGCTTTATATGTCATTTAAGCAGCAAACAAACAGTTTATAAAAACTTTGTGCTCCAGCCCTCTTATCCTGCAGTGGTGGAACTAATTACAACCACTGATGTTCAATGTTCATATGACGAAACAGAGTTCTCTCCATTGAAGTGTCCTATCAGAGGTTTGTCCGATGATGAACTGTTACAGAATAGTGTTTCCTACAACAAGACATGTTATTAGGATCTCATACACAAAACATGCATTGAACGAGTAAGGTCAGATAAAAGAAAAGACAAGAAACTGGCAGCGTCAGTTATGCAAAATAGAAGATTAAATGAAGGCTGCCAAATTCTGATGTTACATCTGAAAGTGCTTCCACATCACAGCGATTTACGAGAAGTAAGATATTTAACAAGGAAATGTGTGTCATTTGCCAGGAAAGTAAAGCAGACAAATTGTAAGATGTTGCTACTGAAAATATGGGAGCTCAACTCAAAGCCATTGGCCAACAGACAAACAATGAACTTCTGACAGTCAGATTCTGTAAAGTTGTAGGCTTATCCCATCTCCTTTCAGTAGTTGCTAAAGACATGTAATATCACCTTCTGTGCTTAAGCTATGCAAAGCGAGACAGTAAAAGCTAACAGACTCCCTAAACAACAGTGATGTCGTTATAAAACCTATCAAAATGTTTGCATCCAGCGACATCTTTCGAAAGATTAAATAATCTGGAGGTACTGCAAACATAATTCAGTTTCATTGAAAGTAGTTCAAGACCATCCTCCAATTTGTGTGAGCCATCGGACGATACGAAGGACACTTCAAAATCAAACCATTGTTCTCTAGTCTTGCATAGTGCCATAGCCTCTGTACCATGGTCTTCCACTGTCTTGAGTTAGAGTTCTCTTGATTGAGGGTACACTCGGGCACACTATTCTATCTAATTTCTCTACCCCTTGTTTAGTTGAAGTTTTTATAGTTCATGTAGTATATATTTATTTCAATGTTGTTACTGATCTTGAAATATCTTATTTTTCCTTGTTTCCTTTCCTCACTGGGTTATTTTCCCTGTTGGGGCCCCTGGGTTTATAGCATCCTGCTTTTCCAACTAGGGTTATAGCTTAGCAAGTAATAAAATTAATAATAATAACAATAATAATAATAATAACATTGCTGAAATCACTAGAATCACTAACGAAGTACAGTATTTATTTGCCCTTGAACATTTATGCTGTTCGTGCCTTCTCTCACTGTACATTTTCACAATGCAATAGACAGAACAGCAGCATCCTGATATCTTGGGAGAGTTCATAAAAGGGAGATTTAGTGTTGCCAGAAGTGTTGCTAGATTCACGTCAATTAGTCTGGACCATGGGATTGAACAAGAAAATCTCAAACTTAAAGTTATTGAAGGCATAGTTGGAAAATTACTGGGCAAATACTTTCTCATTGCACTCGAAATTTTGACTGTAAAACAAGAATTTGTGAGACAGTACTGCACTGGAAACAAAGAGAAGAGAATACAGCAGCATAAGCTACCTGTGGGCGAAAACTCACGCGATTAACATAAAATCCAGTCACACTCATTGCAGTATTTCAGGAGCAAGTGAACCCTCTTGAATCCTCTGATGAGGATGAAATATGCAACCTGCTCACTAAAGCAGTTAGGACTGAGACTGCTACCAAAGTTATCACCCAGCGTGATGAGATTGAACAACAGATGTTTGAAAGTTTTGTAAATGAAGGCCTAACAGAAAGTAAACTCTGTGAGAGAAAATGTCCAAAAAGAAACCGAGAACTTAAAGAAGTGCTAATGCAATGGCCAAAATTAGAATTGGAGACAAGGTGGTCAAAATCAAAGAAGAGCAAGGAATTTTACAATGTTTCATTGTTATTTCTAGAAGTCTGCCAGAGCTGGACCTCATAGAGTGCATTGGACTTATGAGTTTGGTGTGGTCCCTCGATCCGTTTGCTTCAGATGGATCCCTCCTGCTGGCATATGATAAGGCTTTAGTACTCCATATCTTGAGAAACTAGATACAGTACAACAGGTCCATGCTGACAGAAATGGGGCAGCTGAAAGTGAACTATCTGATAAACAAGCAATGCAAGTAGTCTTACAGGTGGCAGACACAACATTGGAACATGAACGTGAGGGTCCAGCAGGTGAATTATCATCATACAAAGTGATCATCACTGATGGCATGGCTGCATTAAATTCAGTTACCAAAAGGAACCAATACAAACATGCCAAATCTTTGCATAGGCCTTTCTGTCCATAATAATTTGTAATATGGCATCACAGTATGATGTCAGATTCGTGTTCGACCGGTACATGAAAACACCACGCAAGGAACAAATGAGGACAAAGGTTAGGTCAACATATTACCATGTGAAAGACAACATTTTAATCCAAAATATTTCCATGAAGGACTTTCTCTCAGATATCTGGACTAAAGAACTGTCCAAGTATTTGTCTGACAAGATTGTACATTACAGCAAGAGCTCCAATAACAGATTGAAGAAAATAATAGTGACATCAGGAACACAATCCAAGGGCAACATTGATTTTCCATGTTCACACCTCACTCACATCCAAGAAGCAGATACTTTGCTTGCACTGCGTGCTATAAATGTTCCCAATGATACACAGCTTGTTGTCACTTCGCCAGACACAGACATCTTGTTATTGCTTGTCTACATGTATTCAAGCTCACCAATATGTACAACCTTAATCACATGAAAGGGCAGGCTGAAGAAGAACATCTCTGTGTAGAGCATATACATAACTTGGGACCAAAGAATACTTCTGCACTGTTGAGTTTTTATGATCTACAGGTTCCAATATGTCGAAAATTTTCTAGCAGAACCAAAGATTCGTTCTTCACAGCATTCATGTCCTGTGATGATGAAATCTTGGATGCACTAGCCATGCTCAGGAGTAATAACGATCTGCCCACTGATGGATGCTATCAGTTGGGATGCTTTTTCTGTATTTGTATTGGTCAAAAATCTATGCAAAAGCAAGTGAGCTCAGTTAGTTCCTCTACTCCAATCGTGCAGCTGAAGGAGAAAACCTCTCACCAACTTTTGGTTCGCTGGACTTACACATTCGATGGGCATACTATATATTAATCATTTGGAAAAAGGCTACTGAAAATCACCCATGTCCCCCAGAACCAGCGGCATTTGGTTGGACATGATGCAGGTTAAAGTCACTTTTATTTTGTTTTCTGGTTGAATTCACCAGCTCCTGATGAAGTGTGGGTGCAAGTGTGGGTGCAAGTGTGGATGCGAAGGAAGATGCAGCTGTCGCAAGAAGTTTGCAGATGCTGATTATTCACTTGTAACAACAAAGCTATTCAGCCAGTTATAGATGAGTAATGTGAAGACTGAGACGTTATTATCTATGACATTCATGCATTCAATTAATTCAAGTGATGTCACTTGGTATAAAACTACGACTTGAAATGCATGCATTTATTCAGTATGACTTACTGCATTTTCTTGTTTAATGACTAAAACAAAATTGAAGAGCAAATTAAATTGCTTCATTGTATTTAGATATGATTGTTAACTTTCTAATTATGTATTCTTTATGATAAATACATGTTATTAAGTAATATTTGGTTTCGTAATGACAAAATCGTGCTTGCTCTGTAATGTTTGCAAGGGTTTAACCTAAGATTATGGGTCTGTGGCGATCATCTTGAAATTTGGCAGGTTGATGATGCATGTAACCTAAAGTTGATGAATGCATTAGTTTCTTTGTCTAATAAAACACATTTAGACACCTCAATTGTAATAGCATCATATGTACTTCTGAAGACAGGGAATTATTGGTGAGCGGGTGCTATTTTGGACGCCATTTTGGATTTCATACCCTTAGAATGTTCAGATAAAATGCCATCCTAATTTCTTTAAAGCTTATGATACCTTCTTTCAAGATAAATTAGGGTTTTGCTTTAACCAAAAATTTACACGAAATTACAAATGACCCTACACTATAACTTGGTTTCCTTTTTTTTTCTTGTCACTTTTTGTGTTTTTATGTAGCTTGTTGCAAGAAGTTTTTCACAATCTTTATAAAATATCTCTATCTTTCTCTGATTACTAAAAGTAAGAACGCTGTAAAACTATCAATGTGATAGTCAATGCGACAAAGATTTTGATAAAAACTATATCACAAAGGCTACTCATCAATAATTTGTGTTTTATATTTTACTGCTTCCCTTATTCATTACGAAAATAAAAATAGTTCCCTAGAAGATTCTATTTACTCCATTTAATTTCAATTTTATGGCAATGCTATTCACCTCCGGCAATTACCTTGGTTTTTGAGCTGGTTTTTATTTATGCAAAGGAAAATTAAAAAGGGAATGGGTCAATGTTAAAAGGAAAAGTATTCAAGAAGTAAAATATATGAAGAATACAAAATCAAAAGAAACAAAGAGAGGAATCAAAATAAATAACATCAAATAAAGGGAAAAAAGGAGATCAAATTGCAGGCAATCGAGGTATAGATACTGATTTGAAAAAAAAGGATAAAAGAGGGAAGATATAAGCAGAGTAAAAGGTGTGATAAAGAAATTGAGTTTCTATCCACAAAGAAAACAACAGTTTCAAGCAGAGATTTTGGCCCGACTTCAGGCGTCAGGGGAGAGATTGCAGAAAACCTAGAATACGGAATGCAGCGTTTAAGAATTCGCGCGAGGGATATTTGTTGGTTAGCTGTCTCAAGTTGTGCTGATTAATGTTCCTTTTTTTTAATATTGATTCATGAGTTACAAACATTATTCTTGCATATTATTCGCCATAGTAAGAAAGCAATTCCAAAGAGAAAATATGTTACGAAAATCCACCCTTGGAGAGCAAGAACAAGACATTTGTAACGGAGATAAATTAATATAAGGCTAAATCGTGAGCACCGGCACTATCATATTATATTGTTAAATAGCCTTTATAAAAATCCACACAGACATTGTCTAGGTGGTTTGTGCATGTTGTATTGAGGGAAAAAAGGATTGGCTATTCATTTTGATGATGGCATCAGCTGGTGGGCATAAATAGTGTTATTGCTGACATGAACAAAATCTTCTCCCCACCCTCATTAAAAATCATATGACCAAGAGAAATTGAGACCGTTCACCTTCAACAGGTGGAATAGTCTTTTCTGAGTAGTGAATAATTATCCCTTCTAAAACGACTGGAGGGTTGGACATAAAAATATGAAAAATAGGTTGATAAAAGTTAACGTAGGCAAAACATGAATCAGGATTTCAAGGATTGCCATGCCTCATTTGGCATAACGCGGGTTCTTGCGTATGGGCAGCCCACATTACTCGTAGTTTTGAAATGGTTTCAAATGAGATCATGACGACGGAGGAGGATGATGATGACGAAGAGATGAGCATCTATAATTTGGCCAATCAGCAAGAAATCCTCCGAGGTTAACGGGAGTGAAAGAGAAGGTAGAAACGACAGTAAACGTAAAAATATTTTGAAAGTGGTTACTTTTGATACTGGCAATTTTGCACACATTGACATCACATAGTGAACTAAAATTCTGATATCAGTCTAGATGCTTTATGGGTTAAAAGCAATTTTACACCGTTTACAAAACGTCGTCATTAGTAATACCTGATTTTTAATTTGATACTAGTTTAAATATTTCCCAGCCATAAAAGCTTGGTTGCCAACGATACTAATACCAGCTACTACTACTACTGCTGTTATACTGCCTCATTTTTTATTATCTATATATCGAAATATCTGTCCAGAGTCCTAACATTTATAATTCCTACTTTTTGATACTAGAAAAAAAAATGTGAACAATGGAAAAAACCATTGCTAGCAAATAAATTTTACTGGAATTTTGTGAGTGGAGTTAATTACTGACCAAAAAATCCCACTTGGGGATGTGATGTCTCTATCATCTATCTCACCTTGAGATGGCAAGGTTCCTATAAGATTTAAATTTTAGTTTTTCAGCACAGACTTTCAGAAAGTTTCTGGTAACATGTTCAAACATTCATACATACATACATCATACACATACATACACATATATATATATATATATATATATATATATATATATATATATATATATATATATATGTGTGTGTGTGTGTGTGTGTGTGTGTGTGTTTATGTATATCTGTATATATATACATATATATATATATATATATATATATATATATATATATATATATATATATATATATATATATATATATATTGAAAGAAACTTTTGTTGGGATTGCAAGTGATGTGTGTGGCGAGAAGATTGTTGGAGGCAGTATAAGGAAGGGTAGAGAATGGTGGAACGAAGTAGAGCAGGTAAGAGTGGACGAGAAAAGGAGGGCATTTGAAGAATGGCTGCAGAGTAATAGTGCAGAGAATTAGGGCGGTGGACCCGAGGTGGGGTCAGGGATTGGGTCGTAGATATGAAAAGATTAAGAAAAAGTTTTGGAAAGAAGTGAAGAGAGTAAGGAAGGCTGGTTCGAGAAATGAAGAGACAGTGAAAGATGGAAATGGAAGGTAGTTAAAAGGAGAGGAGGCAAGGAAAAGGTGGGCGGAATATTTTGAAAGTTTACTGAATGTTGAGGATAATAGGGGGGCAGATATAATTGCTGTTGCAGGTATTGAGGTGCCAGTGATGGGAGATGAGAATGAGAGAGAGAGAGAGAGAGATTATGAGAGAGGAAGTGAGGATAGCACTAGATGAAACGATAGCACTAGATGAAACGAGAGTAGGAAAAGCATCTGGAATGGATGGTGTGAAAACCGAGATGTTTTAAGGAAGGGGGTGTGAATGTACTTGAATGGTTGGTGAGATTGTTTAATATGTGTTTTATGGTGCAAGGGTACCAGTAGATTGGGTTTGTGCATGTATTGTACCACTATATAAGGGTAAGGGAGATGTGCATAAGTGTTGTAATTCAAGGGGTATTAGTTTATTGAGTGTGGTTGGAAAAGTGTATGGTAGAGTACACATTAATAGGATTAAGGATAAAACAGAGAATGCAATCTTAGAAGTACATGGTGGTTTTAGAAGAGGTAGGGGATGTAAAAATCAGATTTTTACAATAAGGCAGATATGCGAGAAATATTTAGCAAAAGGTAAGGAGGTGTATGTTGGGCATATGGATCTGGAGAAAGCGTATGGCAGAGTTGATAAGGAAGCGATGTGGAATGTGATGAGGTTATATGAAATTGGTGAAAGGTTGTTACAAGCAGTGAAAAGTTTCTACAAAGGTAGTAAAGCGTGTGTTAGGATAGGAAATGAAGTGAGTAAGTGGTTTCCAGTGAGAGTGGGGCTGAGACAGGGATGTGATGTCGCCATGGAGTGGTGAGAGAGGTGAATGCTCGAGTGCTTGGACGAGGATTGAAACTAATAGACGACAAATGATCATGAATGGGAGGTAAATCAGATGTTGTTTGCGGATGAAACTGTACTGCTTGTAGACTCAGAAGAAAAGCTTGGCCGATTAGTGACAGAATTTGGAAGGGTTTGTGAGAGAAGGAAATTGAAAGTTAATGTGGTAAGAGTAAGGTTATGAGATGTACAAGAAGGGTAGGAGGTGCGAGGTTGAATATCATGTTGAATGGAGAGTTACTTGAGGAGGTGGATCAGTTTAAGTACTTGGGTCTGTTGTTGCAGCAAATGGTGGAGTGGAAGCAGATGTACGTCAGAGAGTGAATGAAGGATGCAAAGTGTTGGGGGCATTGAAGGGAATGGTAAAGAATAGAGGGTTGGGCATGAATGTAAAGAGAGTTCTGTATGAGAAAGTGATTGTACCAACTGTGATATATGGATCGGAGTTGTGGGGAATGAAAGTGACAGAGAGACAGAAATTGAGTGTGTTTGAGATGAAGTGTCTGAGGAGCATGGCTGGCGTATCTCGAGTAGATGGTGTTAGGAACGAAGCAGTGAGGCTGAGAACCGGTGTAAGGAATGATTTAGCAGCTAGAGTGGATATGAATGTGTTGAGGTGGTTTGGCCATGTTGAGAGAATGGAAAATGTCTGTCTGGTAAAGAAGGTGATGAATGCAAGAGATGATATAAGAAGTAAAAGAGGAAGGCCAAGGTTTGGGTGGATGGATGGAGTGAAGAAAGCTCTGGGTGATAGGAGAATAGATGTAAGAGAGGCAAGAGAGCGTGCTAGAAATAGGAATGAATGCAGCTTCCTCCGGTCGCCTTGGATGACCGCGGAGGTAGCAGTAGTAGGGGATTCAGCTTATGTAGCTTCATCTGTGGTGGATAACGGGGTAGGATGGGCTGTGGCACCCTATCAGTACCAGTCGAACTCGGTTGACGTCGGCTACCCCCAAAAATTGGGGGAAGTGCCTTGGTGCATATATATATACACATATGTGTATATATGTATATATACATTATATATATAAATATATATATACATATATATATATTATATATATATATATATATATATATATATATATATATATATATATATATATATATATATATATATATATACACGTGCCTTTGCACAGGAAATTGAGAACTTAATTGCAAACTTGCACACAGAAATTCAGTTACTTTATCACGATTTAACTAAGTATGCACTTATTTTTAGTGTATATTAATATATTACTATATTTCCTCCTTTTTCTACCATCCCCACCAATTAATGAGAAGCTCGTATTACACTTATCAACATGCGTCGATATTCCTTTGAAATTCGTTAACTTTGAAATGAAGTGAATAGAGTTCTTTCTTCATACCCATAGTCTTTGAAGCTTAATCTTTACTTCGATATCCCTAATATCTCCCTTCAAGCTTTGGATCTTTAGTTCCCTTTTTATTTAAGATTTTGTCTTGTTCATAAGTTTCTTTGGTCGGTCTTTTAATTAATATGATGAAGAAGACTATCTCAAAACTCAAGGCGGTTTCACAACCACTTTGTATTGTTGTTTTACGAAGAAAACATACCATTTATATAGCTTCTTTAAGATGACATGCGATAAAGAATTGCATCTAGGAGATGGCGTCTTGAACAATGTTCTTTTGTAGATGTTTCGAAATCAGCAACAAGTTTACCTCATTTCCGACCAGCTAAAACTTAGGATAATTTTATAACAAGGAACTATGACCGCAAAGGTCCCCATTTTACCATCATATGAGTATTGAAATCCTGACAGTTCGGGAGATAATTATAACAGTAAGAAGCCAGAAAATTCATTACGAATGACGAGTTTTGACGTTGTAAGGGAATATTATATAGGGGATATTCTTGATAAACTTTGGCGTTCAATCTAATTCTAGATTTTTGGGGGTCTCAACATTTGCAAGCGTACTTATTCTCAATTGAAATAGAAATGACATCTGTTAAACCACACCGATTCTACTAATTTGTTCATTCAGTTTAACATAAAATAGGACAAATCATTATAAAAAAAAAAAAAAAAAAAAAAACGAGAATCCCAGATGAAACAGAGTTCATGAACCTCATGTAATGATTCATTCATAAATATAAAAGCATTTCTGACGTACACAAATTTATTCATGGATGAGTTTTGGACAGGTTTAAAGTCATAGAAATCTTTATTATTGTATCATACTTGATGCTTTTTATCTCGTTCTACCGTATTTTCCTCCATTTAAATAATCAATTATTTTTTGGTGAATGTTCTTTTTAAAACCTTTATCCTTTTTTAACTGTTTAACAACTAAAACGATCGTATCTAACCAAGTTTTTACTTAATGGATTGGTTATTTTCAGATAACTTCATCCACCTGCATTTTATTTCAAATCTATCTCATCCCATTTCCAGTCTGTCCTTCCCTTTCGAGTCATTCCTCATTCCAACGCGAGAGTCCGAAACGAAAAGTCCCTTTATGCAACGTCAATCCTTTTTACTTGACAATTGTTATCTCTGATTAGTTCTGGTATTTTTCCTTTCCTCTCATTTGACACATTTCCGTTATATTCGTACTTTGTGTCGGCTTCATTTTGTATGCTATTGCTAGAGTCGAGAGTTCATCGATATCGTAATTTATTTTCGTATTGTATTCAGACTTATACTTTGGATAATAATACAATTTCATAATATATTCATCCATCTACAGGAGAAAAATAACAGGTCTTAGTAGAATACATCCATCCTTAAATTTAGGAAAAATTTGTTTTTGTTTGCTTTGGTTCACCATACTTTTGTATTCGCCTGCCATAATGTTTGTATTTCTCTCTCTCTCTCTCTCTCTCTCTCTCTCTCTCTCTCTCTCTCTCTCTCTCTCTCTCTCTCTCTCATTTGCAGACAATTAGTCAGTCCTCTAACAATTTCATTAAGAGATTAAAGATTAAGAGTGTAACATTATACTCCAAGGGAAATAATTAAGTACAAAGCGATAATTAATTAACTTTATTTCACAGAATTTGCTTTTGAACTGTGGTGTAATCTTCCGTGAAAGACTCTTTCTCTCCCCCCCCCCCACCGCCCTCCCTCCGTAGAGGAAGCATTTAAAAAGTTAACTTATGCGACGACTGATCTAGACCACATTTTATCTCTTCCTTTGACCTCGTTTCATTGTGCGCATTGAATACTTGATCATATGACGGCCCTGATTTCATCCCCTTCATCGTAGCTCATCTTTTTTATTCATGGAATAAAATTACGGAGTGTTTCATTTCCATTTATTTCAATGGACGAATGGTCCATACAAATGGAATTCATAAATCAGATATTTGAGATTATTAAGATCATATGGATAATGTTGTAACATGAAAATTTTAGAGTATACATCTTATATGATTTAGTTTGTTGGCATTATAAAACTTTTTTTTTAAGAGGACATGTTGGGTTTAAAAGTAAACCTGAAACAAAGGTCTTATACTTAAACTGGACGGAGTATTAACCCTGGAAAGGTATGATGGGTCGTTTGCGACCCCTACAGCATTTTCAAAACCTGTTTTTTCCCCATAAATCATCAGCTGTCTCGAATATGGAAGTGATCGACCTGCAAGGGGTGACTAGTCTACATGCCATTGTCTGCTTTAGGACTGATTTTCGTCTAACTTCCCTCCTTCCCCGTTTTCTTACCACCCCCCCCCAGGGGTCGACCTCGACCCTACATACCTTTATAGGGGTAAGTGATCAAACAGCAAAGTTATTACATAATTATAAATTGTCGAACAGTGTTAATACTTGTTTGGTTCTTTATAGTTGGAAAGTGTGGGTGGATGGTGTGTCTACCACTTGCATGACATTGGTTTTGGCTTAGATGCCATATATTGCCATGAGGTCCATTTTCCCTCAAATGCTAAATTCTGATTTTTTTAGGTTTTTTGCAAATTTGATTTTTTTTCTATTTATTTTGAATTTATCTTCAATAATGGCCAGCAGACAGTATTCCCTCGGCATGGATGTCATCAACACACTTCTAATGGAGTTAAAAAGAGATGTTGATGATAATATGGAGCTTGCAACCCCATTCTTCATTTCAAGTGGTAGATTGGGCTGTAAGAGTTGTTGCGGTCTGCGGCCATTTTGTTGACATACCCGAAAGGTAAGTTGGCATATCTCTATATATTCTTGTTCTGTATAGAATTCGTGATATTTTGGTATAATTTAATGCATGAATATCATATTTTATAGGAGATACAATGATTTTCATAAGAAATTTACATTGTGAACTAGGCCGTCAAAAAATGACCTTTAGATTTCGCCCCTGTTATAACAGTAAATTACATCTTAGTGCACATTTTATTATGTATTTCTGTTCTAGGATAATATGAGTTTATTCTATAAAAAAATTAGCCTCTTCCTATTTCATTTGGGTACCCAAAAAAATTCATGAAATTTGGACAAATTTTTTTGGCCAAACAAATTTACCCTTTTTTTCTCATTTCAGATCTTGACTTCTATGGGTCCAACTCATTTCCAGCAATTACACGCTGTTGCTTCGCCATCTAAGAAGGTGTCCCTAAAGGGATTTATGTGTATATGTATATTTCTATTTTTTGTGAATATTTACGTCGTCTTTTTTTTTGTATACTTAAATTTTTGATATATTTCCATTAAATAGTTATTTTATAGATGGGTATCATTTATATTTTCAGTAATTTTTAGCATTCTTTGAAGTATTTTTAGCAAGTCAAACAATACAGATTGATGCATAACTAGATTTTTCCTGAATTTTTTTCGGAGTCGGGGTCTTTCACGACCGAGTATACCCTTAAAGGGGTGTCCGAGTAGCATACCTATCCAAGGTTTAAGGAACTTCGGGAGAAGTATACGAAATGTGGGCAAAATCTTTAGGATGAATGTAGTGATTGGAAGTGAAAAGTGGCAGAGCAGGTGTCAGAGCAGGTGTTTTGTTCCATGATGACATGGAGCAGATTTTAGTGAGAGCCACGAAGAATTGAAAGATTAGTGAAAAATATTTCTTGAGGGGAATTTTCAAGCGATGACAGAAAGTGGATCGATGATAGAATGAGAGACTATTGGAAAAGTTGAACAAGTGGGGCCACTAAGGTAAAATGAGACATAAGTTGTGGCTATTGAAAAATTAATTTCGAGATAAATGAACTATTTTTGGAAGGGAAGTAGATACAGTAAAAATACCTACTGGTAAAAAGTTTGACCAAATGTGAAGTAAAGTGGTCAAGATGAAAAAAGATTCAAATCCTCTAATGAGGTTTGGCAGCTCGGATTTCTTTCCAAAAAGTCAGTTCTATTTTCCTCAGTTTTTTTTTCTTTATTTATAATTTTATTCCGTCTGCAGGAACTCCTATCAATGTATTCATCCACCTATAGCAAATTTTGTTTACATTTCCATTGTTTTGTTAAGCTCTAACATTTGTTTACCTTCTCTGTTTAGTTCAATGAGGGTTGTCCGTTGTTATTTCCCGTAATACCTTGTGCCCCTTATCTCTCTCTCTCTCTCTCTCTCCTCTCTCTCTCTCTCTCTCTCTCTCTCTCTCTCTCTCTCTCTCATATACATAAACTGTTTCTATCACCACTTCTTATTAGATCATCAAGGCACTAGAAGATTGCATCTCATTCCTGAGAGGAAGAGAGGAATCCATTAACCAAGTAGGAAGGATTTTCTTTAAAGACTGTATTACTATCCTGTATTAGAAAACTCCTTTTTACCTCACAAACCCTTTCCATACCTGACGGATTTGAAAGATGATTAAAAAAAAGATAATTAACATGGCAAAATTTCCTGTTTCCTGACCCTTTGATATTAAGTTTGTTGAATATCTGATCAGGTGACGTAAATGATTTCATCCACTTCCTGGTTAATATATATTTTATGTTAAGCATCTAATTTCCGTCCACTGCAATCAAACAGACGTTGCATTAATCAAGTGAATTATTTCAAAAGTCACAATGACTACGATAGAGGAATAAACAGAATCGCCGGACATCTTTAATTTGACCACTCGATATATTTCACTGAATCCGCTGAAATTAGTTGAGACAACTGTAATATACTATCAAAAGTTTGCAGCGGGAACACGTAACAAACGTATCACGGTAACAGCATCCTAATTTGTTGCCTATGCTATTTATGTAAAAATAAAGCAATTGCTATTCTCGCTCCTTGGATGCCGTTGAAGTTTAAACCAGGGAGGCAATATCAAATAAATTGAAATTAATCAATGTAGTTTCTCTCTCTCTCTCTCTCTCTCTCTCTCTCTCTCTCTCTCTCTCTCTCTCTCTCTCTCTCTCTCTCTCTCTCTCTTTTCTTTTTTTTGCTATAGAGCATTATAAAATGAATCCGCTTCTTCATCATGCATGCGACACACATCATATGAAGGCAAAGATGCATTTGATATATTGCAAAACATTAGTCGAACACTAATTTCATTAAACCATCAAAATGTAAAATCAATAAATGTTCTTAACGGAATGAAATGAATACAGAGACGAGCAATGTTTCCTTAACCGGTAATCTACAAGGGATTCTTTTTGGGCAGATGATGTCACATTTTGGCTAACCTTCCCCGAACTCTATAACCACCGCTGCTTTCCCTGTGCACCGGCCTGTCTTCCTTTTCTCTAAATAAAGTGATTTGAAAGTTATTCAAACTACTGTTTGACATGGCGGATTGTCCTTCTCTCCTTTGGCCCACGTTTCTTTCTCTTAAACCTTTTCATCAGATGACAAGAATGATCTTGTTAATTTTCTGTTCTCGAAAAATTGTATAGCATTAGGAAAATGTATTAGTTGAATTCACCATAAGATTCTTTTCAGTTTTCACGGCACTTACAGTCTCCTTCAAAAGGCTTAATACTAAACATTATTCTAAAAGTTTTATTCCAGCTATTGCAGATGGTGGAATGATCTCTTTAATCAGGGAATGTCATCGAATGTTTATATGTTGAACAGGCTGACACAATGGTCTCTCATGGTTTATCTATGAAAGTATTTTAATGTTATTACTCTTCTTGAAATATTTTATTTCAATTATTCATTATTTCTCTTGTATCTTATTATTTTCTATCCTCACTAGGATATTTTTCCTAACTGCATCCTTTGGGCTTAAAGCATCCTGCTCTCTCCAATTAGGTTTGCGGCGCAGCTAATAATAATAAAAAGATAATAATAATAATAATAATAATAATAATAATAATAATAATAATAATAATAATAATAATCATGATAATGATAAAATGATAAAAATAATAAAATAATAGAATGAAATAAAAAAAATAATAAAGAAATAATAAAAACAATAATTATATAATAATATAACAATAATGATAAAATAATAAAATAACAATAATAATAAAATAATAAAATATCAATGATAATAAAATAATAAAATAACAATAATAAATAAATATTAACAATAATAAATAAATAACAACAATAATAAATAACAAATGAAAATAACAATAAATAAAAACAAATTTATATAAATAAAAATAAAAATAACAAAAATAAATAATAAAACTAAGTAATATTGAATAATATATAATAATAATTAATGATAATAATAATGATAATAATAATAATAATAATATTAATAATAATAATAATGATAATAATAATAATAATAATAATAATAATAATAATAATAATAATAATAATAATAATAATAACCAATTTCAAATCTCACGGTAGTTTACAGCAGGAACTTATATGGGTTGAAAACCTTCACAATTAAAATATATATTCTCGAGTTGTGATTTCAAAAACACAATTCAAAATATCGACATTTGTATCCATAAAAAAAATTAAAAAAAAAGGAGGGAAAACCCCCTAAAACCTATGTCCTTTGGGTAAAAAGTGAACTTTCACTGAGTGTTTAATTAGACAAACAAAACTGTGCAGATGGAAAGCATAATTTTGAATGGAATTTAAGCTCACGATATCAGGACTTCACTAATGAAAAAAAAAAAAGAACAGAATTGAAATAGAACTTAAGCCATGCTAATCCCTTCTTCTCTCTTTGTATACAAGAGGTCTTTTTATATGTGGGCCTACATATTGTCGCCAACTGTAACAAACCCTCTACGAATCTTTTGACCGATAGACGAGTGCTAGCTATTATTCCCTCGAGGACATTGGATAGAGATGATAAAAGTAAGGAAAAAGGAAATGATGAAGATAATGAAAAGGGAAAGTCTGGACAACCTGTCAAACCCAGAAAGACAAATCCTCTCTAGCCTTTTATCCCACAGTGAAATATTTTGTTAGCGATATTATTTTTCTTTATTCTTTTCAGCCTTACACTTTCTCCCCTCTGTCTTCCTTTCCTCAATTTTGTATTCAGTTAAAGTTGTTGAATGGAAAATACCAACGATGTTTATAGCAGGAATGTCATTATTAAGAAACTTCTCTTTTACAAAATACAACAAGTCGGGATATTCCCTACATTTGGCAATGCTGATTGAAATATTGCGGCCACTAATAATGTAGGGTTTTATTTTTAACTGCACCGTAGTCATATTAAGCACTAGCTCTTTTTCAGAGCTAGTACTCTCAAAAATATTAAGTGGTCAAAGAGCACCTAATGCTGACAGCAACCTAGTCAGTAAACATTGTGACCAATATCTTGATTATGGTTCTTGAAATAAGAATATTTTATGTAATATTTTCCACATATAAAAAAAAAATCATAAGATTTTATAGATATCTTTGAACATTATTTATAAGGTATTATTTTCAATATTTATTTTTTAAAGGAAATAATGAAAATAGATTTATTAAAGCAATGCAAGATTTCAAATTAATTTTCTTATTCCTGGTCTAGATATCAATCTCCGGCACCGTCGTTCAGTGAGTTGTTATGAATGTTGCATGAGATTTTTCATAACTGGCCATCCTTTGCATTTAAATCTTCAAAGACATTACCATCCTGCTCGTAATCCTAGGTATGCAGTTAATAGTAATATTCATACAGTCTCCTTCAAAAAGCCTTAATACTAAACAGTATTCTAAAAGTTTTATTCCAGCTATGGCAGATGGTGGAACGATCTCTTTAATCAGGGAATGTCATCGAATGTTTATATGTTGAACAGGCTGACACAATGGTCTCTCATGGTTTATCTATGAAAGTATTTTAATGTTGTTACTGTTCTTAAAATATTTTATTTCAATTATTCATTATTTCTCTTATATTTTATTATTTTCTATCCTCACTGAGATATTTTTCCTTACTGCACCCTTTGGGCTTAAAGCATCCTGCTCTCTCCAATTAGGTTTGCGGCGCAGCTAATAATAATAAAAAAGATAATAATAATAATAATAATAATAATAATAATAATAATAATAATAATAATAATATAATGATATTAATAAACATAATCATGATAATGATAAAATAATAAAATGATAGAAATAAATATAATAAAATAATAGAATAAAATAAAAAATAATAAAGAAATAATAAAAACAATAATTATATAATAAAATAACAATAATGATAAAATACTAAAATAACAATTACAATAAAATAAAATATCAATGATAATAAAATAATAAAATAACAATAATAAATAATAATAACAATAATAAATAAATAACAACAATAATAAATAACAAATGAAAATAACAATAAATAAAAACAAAATTACATAAATAAAAATAAAAATAACAAAAATAAATAATAAAACTAAGTAATAATGAATAATAATAATAATAATAATAATAATAATAATAATAATAATAATAATAATAATCCAGTAACCAATATCAAATCTCAAGTAGTACTTTGAGCTAATATTTTAAGAACGGCCCATTTTACACACACACACACACACACACACACACACACACACACACACATATATATATATATATATATATATATATATATATATATATATATATATATATATATAATGTAAATATATATAATTTATATAGCAATATAGGAAAATTATTGAACATTGCAATATATATACATAACTACTAAAATCAACTCCTTTACATGTGAGATATATACAATTTGTGAAGGCGTTGCAGAAGGACACGTGCACATAATGGATGTAAGAACTGTTATGTCCATGTGTTTATTTCTCAAAACTAGTATATTAAACAGCATTTAACTCCGTAGGAATATCTTGATATCGGTACATACTTAAACTACAGGGGCAATCAGCAGAGGGCGGACCTCCGCCAGGGCAGCTTATTTCTCGATCTTTTGGACTGAATTTGAAAGTTTTGCTCGTACGTGACCTTGACCTTTCAAAATTTAATCATTTCCAGCTCTTTACATAACAGTTTAAATTCCCTGCAAGTTTCATTACTTTACGGTTAAAATTGTGGCAGTATGGTTGATGACCGGAATTTGACCTTTTGCTTGACCTTGAACTTCGACCCTAACATGTATTAATTGACTTGGATTTTCAAACACTTAAATATGAACTAAGTTTGAAGTATCTGTGACAACGATGTCCAAACTTATGGCTGATTACGTGAATTGAATATTTTGTTTGCCCGTGACTTTGACGTAGACCTTCCAAAATTTTAATAATTTTCAGCTTTTTACAGTTGATCCATGCAAGTTTCATTATTCTACGATTAAAATTGTGGTCAGGAAACTGTTAAAAAAGAAAGACGCACACACACATGAACAAACAGAAACAGGGGTCAAAACATAACCTCCTTCCAACTTCGGTGGGAGAGGTAAAAATAATACCTCCATAACCTCGATAACCGATATCTCAACTTTTGTAGGAGATAGGAACCTTTCTTCTACGTGACCGTAATTTTTCCGATGACATCACCATCTATCTATCTATCGCAAGATACACGAAATACAAATAATTCCAGACAACGCAGTCACTGTCTTGGGTTTACAATCAATGGTCAAGGCGACCATTTTCAGAAGGAAAATTCCATTAAAAAAAACCTTGAACCTGAGAGATGAATTTTCATCAGAAAGGACGAAGAAAATGGCATGTGATATTCGACCCATTTTTAACGATCTCTGATTGTTAAGAAATAAACAAAAGCATACAAAGGCCAATTCTCTACTTTGATGAAAAATTACAATTCAAGTGTTTACATCGTCTGATTATTTTAAGAAAATCTAAGGATTTAATAAATGCTAGGGGCGCAGATCATTTTATGGCCTGATAAAATAAGGCACACTAACATATAATACTGACTTCTCTTTGTTTCCATACTGACAAGTCAGGATCAAATGTTTAAAAATCCAAAAAAAGAAACTATATACCAACCAAAAACAAAAACGATACAGACAAGAAACTACTCTATATATACGGTTTCCACGCAAGGGACGAAATCCAATACGTAGTAGGGTTTCCGCTCCGCTGAATGCACATCAAAATGTACCCTGTTTCTCTATTCCATATTCCATTAACATAATAACCACTACAGAAGCGATGATTAGCTTTCCTTGCATCCCTTCCCATGTGAAATAAGCCTAATGACCTCAACCAATTCCACGACACAAAAGAAGCGATACGAAAGATAAAAACAATATCTACCATTATGATGTCAGCCAGAAACTCCTTTTTAATGGAAACTATGACGTGAATCTGCAGTCACACACACACACACACATATATATATATTTATATATATATATATATATATATATATATATATATATATATGTATATATATATATATATGTATATATATATATATATATATATATATATATATATATATATATATATATATATATCACTAAAACAAGCTACAAAACCACACAAAAAAAAGCAAGATGGAAAATACATTTAACGTTTACAACTTCAAAATGAATGTGGGGAGAAAGTTCCACAACTGAATATGTTGGCGTTTCGGTGCTAAAAAAGTCTATCTATCCGAACTTGCCTCCTGGCACTGCATTCCGCCACTGAATGTAATCTGATACCCACTGCACGTTGTTGAGCAAGGAAAAGGCGGTGCATCTGTGCACAAGCACTGCCAACAAATTTCGGCTATGGAGATTGGTTTATGCATCAGTAATGTCTTTTACACTGACATTTGTTGAATGAAATATTAGCAAATTAATTGTTTCTTTACGTTATTGTTCATAGTACCATTTAAAATAGAAGCCTGCATATAAAAATTTACAAGTTTTTTTTTTATTGTTTCTATGGACTGCATTAAAGTAAAAAGACCCAAGAGAAATTAAAAAGTGCCCATCTTTGAAATGGAATTAGTAATTATTCAAAGCAGTCAGAGTTAGGTCCTTAACTTAGAAATTGAAGGCACAATTACCCCTTGTGGGAATGCAAAACTTTCTATCTAATAAGTAACAATGCTTCGAAGAGGTGGTGGTAATCACTTTATTGAAGGATAGGAAGATTAACTGCTTTTAAAGAAATGAAAAGTTTACTTCTTAAAAGGATTGAGATCACTATCTTGAAAGGAAATTGCGAATACTTTTGAAAGGGTCGAAAATAGTTTTATTTTTAATTTGAAGGGAAGGCGGTCAAGACTAGTATGTAGAAACATTAATCATTTTCATTTAGATGTTAAGATCTTAATTGCTCCAAGAAACGACTAAGAAACGTTGATTTTCACAAAAAAAGGTTTTTAGAAAGCTCTCTTCTTACGGGAAAAAAAAGCGACTAAGGAACTAAAATTAGTCAAAGCCGGGAATGAAAGCCTTCATACCTTGAAAGAAATAATAATTTTCCTTGCAAACCTTGAACGAAATCTTCCCAGATTCACAGGAAGTAAGAGACGACGCAGATCCAACAAACCAGGAGGCATTAAAATGGAAATTCCTCAGGATCCCTCAGACAGAAAGTTTGACCAAATGGAAAATGCAATTCTTCCAAAGGGTCGCTTTATTTGACATGAATTGCAAAATCCTTCTTGGGGTTTTCTTTGAACTCTGATGTGTGAAGGCTTCCATTTCTCGAGTAAAACGGACAATTACCTATCGAAGTAAAAAAAATAGTGCAGAATCGAAAATATATTTGTAGTTTGGTTAAAAAATTCACGGCAGATGTAACAAGTTCTTTACTACTACTACCACTGGTTCTAATTGTCACTGTCATTGATGTTATCATTATTGCTAATAATAATAATAATAATAATAATAATAATAATAATGATAATAATAATAATAATAATAATAATACTATCAATAGTAGCAACTTAAGTTATCATATTAGAAGAAAAAATTAAATGTAAATCACTGATGCCTGACTTAAAGAACATCAGTTAAAACTGGCTGCCTAATTCTATACTAAAAGCGATTTTTTTTTTCATATCAAAAACATTTTCCAGCATGGCTGCCATGCTACCAAACATTTTCAACTGACATTATCTTTCACATCTTGTAAAAAACTGCTCAACAGCCTAATAATAATAATAATAATAATAATAATAATAATAATAATAATAATCGGAATGAAAATAAAAGTTCTCGTTAAAGCCATAACGACGATATTACTAAAAACTAATAACAATAACGATAGTGATAAATAATGCAATGAGAAAGAGTGACGACCCCCAAAAATGTATTGCTTAATACGACATTCAGAGAAATTACTCGAACAGAATGAACTGTACGAGAGAGCCGTTGGGCGATAACCGAGAGGCGAGGTGAAGTCAACTAAACTTTATTAAACAATCATCGAGTTTATATACAGCGACTTGTGGGCAAGAACGTCACAAAATTCAAACATAATAAAACATGAACTAGCATGATAACACAGGATGGTCTATTAACAGTGCAGGGAAGAGCGTGAGACAAGATAAAAAATAAAAACCGTTACAGTGTATGAAACTCGTGCGGTACATGGCTTCCCCCTAAAAATTACATACATGTGAAATAGGGCGCCTGGCTGTAGAGAGGCGTACTGTACAGTAGGCAGGTCATCTGGCGAGAGATATTCAGGTTTTTAGCGAACATTGGAGACCCAGTTTTCTTTGCTACGAATATTAATTAAGAATGCTTTCTGCGTACGACGGATCACGAGGAAAGGGTATGTGTAAGGGGACGTTATCGATGGCTGGCTGATGTCGCTGCGCAGGAAAACGTGCGTTGCTCAGTTTAGATGTCTGTATGTGTTTCTCCGGTGGGGGCTTGTAAGTCTGGTGGCATGGAGTAAACTTTCTCACAACGTTTCGTAGGTGCTGGAGATTATCGTAAGAGGTTGTAGACGGAAAAAATTCGGCAGGGATGACAAACGAGTCGCTATACACCCTTTCCGCTGCCGAGACATCTAGGGGAGTCTATAGGAGATATCTATTTTAATGTTACTGTTCTTAAAATATCTTACTTTTCCTTGTTTCCTTTCCTCACTGGGCTATTTTTCCTGATGGAGCCCCTGGGCTTATGGCATCCTGCTTTTCCAACTAGGGTTGTAGCTAAGCAAGTAGTAATAATAATAATAATAATAATAATAATAATAATAATAATAATAATAATAATTTTGGACTGCCTTGATATTACTGTAAATACGTATTACACTTAAGCTCACGATTAATTTGCATTTATACCTAACGAAATCTCAGGTTCTTTATCAATAAAAAAAATTATGTATGAGAAATTAATCCTCTTTTGTTACAACGTATATTTAATCTATCTTAAAGTGCTTTTATCACTTAATTACGATTGTTAACTGCACTGGAAAAAACACCATAATTTGAGAAACTAATCTTATAGCAAATTTCAATTTAACCATAATCAAATATAAAAATGAACTTGTCAAATATATCATATCATTACACAGATAGATCATTCAAAGTGGATTATGGTTTCCAATGCTGCTACAGCTACAGCTGATCTCTCTCTCTCTCTCTCTCTCTCTCTCTCTCTCTCTCTCTCTCTCTCTCTCTCTCTCTCGACTTTGCGTACACATGCTTGAGACATCCCACTGCACTGCAACAAAAATATGTGTATATCGACGAACCAAATAAATAGGCGATCAGTATTTCAAACCGTCTCTTCATTTGACAATTTTCAATACTGATACTCGTGGAAAAATATCATTTCAGGTGGATTATGGCTTCTAATTACCATTTAGCAAGCCAATGAAAATTCCTTCCTGCAAGATGGGACAAAACTATTGTAAATGTCTTTTGATTTCAACTAAGATCTGATTTTTTGTTAAGTATTCCAAGTAAAAGAAATACACTGACCAGGACAAGGCTCATTGATGAAATCTACGACGGCATCGTTCCGCTCAGTTAATTCAAAATGTTCTCAGGAGAAATTAATGATTGTCTAAAACTTTATAAATAAATAAATGCGTAACCTGTTACGGTTGGTCACTATTGGGTTACATACTGACTTTCATTGTTTTAAATATTTTTCGGTTGTTACTAGTAATTATTGGTATCTTTTGCATGAAGAAGAAATATACTTTGATCAGACTCTGCAATTCCATGTTACAGAGTGAGTATTGAATTCCCTTCATGTTTCGATACGAAATTAAGGATTTTCTGGAGAAAAAATGTTTGTTGCTCCATAATTCCAACACAATTCTAGTAATGGAAAAGTGACCTACTTCCTTTATAAGAAAAAGAAAATTAAATTAAGTCATATACTCTCCGTATTATCTTACTCATTCTGCCAACCTTTTCGATTATCAGTTTTCATTTGGTCTTCGCCAACATTCATTTTGTGTCAACCCACCGTTCCTTCGCCTGGCTGCCTTTCAATCCCCGTGTGTCATTGACTAAAAAACCTACTATGCATATCAGACCCTATGACATACTGTTTTTCGCAAATATCTTTGAAACGAAGACTCGAATCAGCATGGTGCTTTGGCAAAGATTGTTTCACACACTCCGCTAATTTTCACCACTATTGTACACTGTCAAATGCGGCTAATTATGGCGTTTACTCTTGACTGTGAAGTCAAAAACCTGCGTGAACTACTACACAGTCGAACAGGTGAGGCGTGACGTAGTAGTGACGTCTATCCACCCACTACCTCCACTCCTGGCTTCCCCTACTCCCTTTCCTCCCCTCTTACCTCCCTCCTTATCCCCCTACCTCTTTCTCCCCCATACCTCCCTTACCCCTTCCTCATTTCCCCCCCCCTCTCTCTCTAATAAGGGAATGGCTGTTACCTCTCTCTCTCTCTCTCTCTCTCTCTCTCTCTCTCTCTCTCTAATAAGGGAATGGCTTCCCCCCCCCTCTCTCTCTCTCTCTCTCTCTCTCTCTCTTGAGGCTACAAGGTATATGAAGCCAGACACAAGTATGACGAATTAATGACAGATTAATAAAAATTATAAGCCGAGTAAGGTTTGATCGTTTATGCAAACAATCGTAATCGATGTTCTTGCTTCTTTGACGGTTATACCGTATTTGGTAAGTGCAGAAGGTAACATGGTAAGTAACGGGCGTGCGGCCGATAGACGGCTGATGGCAAAGTCCTGTGGAGGAAGTATTTCATTGCTCTCAACCATGGCCAACATGCAGCGATGTCCGCGTGGGTGCAAAGGAGTCATCACAATACGACTCTTCCATATCTTCCGCCATTATAAATAAGTCATATGTGTGCATAGCTTCATATCTTCGTGTACAGAGAGAGAGAGAGAGAGAGAGAGAGAGAGAGAGAGAGAGAGAGAGAGGGAGAGAGAGAGAGAGAGAGAGGGGGGGGGATTGAGGGTGAGGAAAGGGAGGTATGGAGGTGAAAGAGGGCGGGAATAGGAAGTAGGAGTAGGGTAGGAGGGAGGGAAAGGGAGGGATGGTGGTAGTAGGGGAAGGCAGGGGCGGAGTTAGTGAATGAATGGACGTCACAATAGGGAGTAGGAGTAGGGTAGGAGGGAGGGAAAGGGAGGGATGGTGGTAGTAGGGGAAGGCAGGGGCGGAGTTAGTGAATGAATACGTCATGCCTCACCTGTTCGAATGTGTAAATGGCTCACGCAGGTTATTGACTTCACAGTCAAGAGTAAACGCCATAATTAGCAGCATTTGACAATGCACAATAGTGTCAAAAATTAGCGGAGTGTGTGAAACAATCTTTGCCAAAGCACCATGCTGATCCGAGTCTTCGTTTCAAAGATATTTGCGAAAAACAGTATGTCATAGGGTCTGATATGCATAGTAAGTGATCCCATACATCACTTCCCTTCCCTGACTCACTTACGGGATAAAATAACAGCCGTGGAAGGTTCGTGGACTTTGGTGCTATTATACATACAGTATATCTGTGTATAAGTTTCAGTATAGGTATATTGACTAAAGTATGTTTGAATGTCTGCACTTGCCAAATTAATGTCTCTTCAAGCACAAAATGACAAATGTGTATGAACACATATCTGTCCAAAAGTATATTGCTTGGCAAGACAAAAACACCTCTTGTGAGTTTATGTGCTTACACGATTACTTTTATTACTGCTTTCGCTTAAGATGCAAATACCGAATACTGTATTAAAAAAAAATTCTATAAGACAACTGAGTTAGTCATCTCTCCATAAGAATAACTATGCGGTGGAATATCCTATAAATATACATGTGATGTGACGAGGCTTCTTACTTCAGTGGGTTAGGCTAAATTGCCCTTCAGTAAATATTTACCGGTAACATTAAATTTCCAAAACAGAGGCATTCAGACACAACACGAACTGGCATATCCGAAAAGGATATTAGCAGAATGTACGTCAACGACAACCCTTTGCTGACCCCTTCCGTGGAAGAATAATTGGATCGGCCACAGAAGAATCATATTTGAATACACTAAGGTTTCAAAAGGCCGGTCATGAATGGTAGAGGCACGGACAGTGACAGTGCCTTAGAGACTGACCATATACACATATGATCAACTCCGAAGTACCTTCTCCACCCAAGCTAGGACCAAGGAGGGACAGGCAATGGCTGATGATGACTCAGCAAGTAGACTTATAGGCTCTTCCAAACTTCCATCCTTCAGCTCACAAGGATGGTGAGGTTGCAGGCACTAAAGGAACTAACGAGTATGAGCTGGACTCAAGACCCCGTCTGGCGATCACCAGGCAGGGACTTTTCCAATAAGCCACCACAACACTAGCTAGGAAAGAAGCATAAGCCCCATACACAACCATGTATCTTAAAGTAATTTTAACTTTTTTTTTAATTAATTTTATTATTTTTCTAAATAAATCATTAGAAATCACTTTGGGTTGATAATGGGTGAAAAGAACCAATGATGAATATGAAATAGATTGTGATTTGAAGTTCGTTTCATTTTTGAAAGATTTCGTTTAGCCACTGAGAGATGGGAAAGGGAAAATATATTTTGTATGTTGAAGGAACCATCAATGCCATTCAGTGACAGGAAAAGAAGAAACAAAAGTTCCCCAAAATGCAAATAATTAAATTTGAAGTTCAGTTGGAATAGCAAAAATTCATCTTCAAAAAGAACATCAAGACGTGAACTGAAAATACAGATTAGAAGATGATGAAAACGTTAAAATACAGGTAGAGACAGATGGCAGGAAATGTAAGACATTTTTTATTTTATAATAATAAAGAAAAATACCTTATTCAAATTACAGGATCTGTAGAATTTCGTAGGAATTTCTACTTCAACCATTATCTATCCATATCTGTGTGTTTATGCGTTCCCAAGTTCCCGATTTTCCTAATATCAAGTACCGAGATAAATATGTTAAATTCCTAAGCAAACATATTGCAAATGTAGAGGGGCAGTAAATTGAAATTTGAATTTGTAAACATATTTTTCTCTTTCAGTCAACTTTACTAAGTATGAAATCACGTAAGATAATAGCTCACATTCCTATTTCACTTCAATTTTTCTTTACAATAATTACATCTCGCTACTTTTATTTACTGTACTATATTATCTTGTTTTAAAATTAGGACGAAACTATTTTTCCTCCCGTAATATTTGAATAGGAAAATATTAAAGGCGCATCATAGAGCATACAAAATTATTATTCCAAGCAAAGCCGCGCTACTAAAATCTAATTTTAAGAAAATGAGATCTTATGAGTGAAAACCCCTGGACATTCATCTCCTCACAGTTGGAACACCATATCATAGACACAAGAGTCACTTTGGGAATATTTTAAAGCGAATATAAAATCATTATATTTCCACCCATGTCCATCTATGCCATACACATTTTACAATACCAATTTTGTTTACAACATTGAGATTTTGTTTGGTGAAAGCAGTACGTCGCTATTAAATGATAAAATTATATTTTGTTTGCTAATAAACATATCTCCATTAAACGCAGTATATATAAGTATTAGTAAGAGGTTTGTAAAATCAAATAATCAATTTCGAATGCCAAAACTAACAATTGTAAAGATTCAAAATCTCCGAACCTGCTTCATGTGATAACAATCAACTCCAGCCTTTAACAAAATCGAAAAGATATAATTTCATTCCGAGGGACTATTAAATTACCTTCCCTTATTTTCCATGCTGTTATAATAACTAGGAAAGTGTCTGCAGAAGACACCTGTAAATTCTTTGCAGTAATTTACATGGAAAATCCCATTATTAAATCTCTTCCCCGCCTTCTTTAAAAATTAGGCTTGATAGTAAACGAAGCAAATGGGATATAATCCATTTAGTGATTGCAATGAAGGTAACAACAACATGGAGAGAGAGAGAGAGAGAGAGAGAGAGAGAGAGAGAGAGAGAGAGAGAGAGAGAGAGAGAGAGATTTTACCATAATATTTTGCATATTAAAAAAAAATTTCTATTTTTACTAATCATTCTGATTGATTATGAAATCATCAGTTGTTGTGAATTTCCATGGTCATGTCGAAAACGAATCAGGTATGATATTAGCCATTGCGAAGCAAATTACAAAGAAATGAAATTGGATCTTTGCAGGGTATTAGCAACAGTGGCTTAATACCAATGATTAATTTAGTAACAATAAGATGCCACTAACAAATTATTCGG
Source organism: Palaemon carinicauda (assembly GCF_036898095.1). Classification (NCBI taxonomy): domain Eukaryota; kingdom Metazoa; phylum Arthropoda; class Malacostraca; order Decapoda; family Palaemonidae; genus Palaemon; species Palaemon carinicauda. The sequence goes on along the minus strand of NC_090727.1, from coordinate 3,832,905 downwards.
CGTTTTCTCCAATATCTTTGACAAAATTAATTTCATTTAACTAGAGACAAGTTAGGTTCTTTCTAAATATACCTATGACTTTCTCACGGGATTTTAAAGGATACATTAGCTGTCTGACTTCCATTTAAATTCAAGTCGCCAATGTAGGCTATATGCCGTGTACAGTTATTTCCAAAACATCAAATAAATAATAAAATTAAAGTGGAATAATGTAACACATGAAATACTTATATGTTTGGTCATAATTGGTTTAAAGTAAGAGCTCAAATTGAAGTGGTAATAGCATGTTTATTACCTACAGATTAATAAATTCTTAAATATTTATTCGTCAATAAACTGTATTACGGATCTTGCTGGGAGGAAACTCTGGTCCATTGGAAATTATCAGAGAGAGAGAGAGAGAGAGAGAGAGAGAGAGAGAGAGAGAGAGAGAGAGAGAGAGAGAGAGAGAGAGAGAGAGAGAGAGGAGAAAGTTATTTTTATAATTTATTACATACTCTTGAAGCTAACATGGATATTTGCCTATATAAAATATGTACACATTCAACTGATGAAGATATGTGACTTTTCAAACACGCGAATAGCTAAAGAGAAAGTTCTTGAGAATGTTAAAAGCAGTACATCAACAAGCAAATTGATGACCATACACATAAAACATATGTCATCCCAAAGAAATCCCAAGCCAGTATAAGTTAACGGAACATGTAATGAAAAAAAAAAAAAGCAAAACGAAAAATGAATATTACAATAATTTTGAAAACTGCACGAAAACTGAAACAAGAAAAATAAGGTTAGTAATCTAATTTTACACAAGCGTTGGAACGTGAAGCGAAGAAGATATTAACAACGTGCATAAGTCTATTATACAATAGGTAATATATTTGATCAGAGCGATTCCCACTTTGCATAATGATTTAATTAAGAAAAAAGATTGAAGTACAAGATTACAACTACACCAACTCTCACACGGAATAGATCCTGCAACAAAGGAATTACAGAGGTTGAAATACTTTACATCAGTCGTGTTATTTTCTTGCTAAGCTTTGTGACGGAAACGTGAATTCTCTTTCAGCTACAAGACAGTCATCTTATTTTCACACGGCTACCGGGAATCTATTGGGAAATAACCGACTAAGACATTCTATTTGCCGTTTTCACTTAAACGATCTTCTGATATAAAATTCATGCCGTAACAAGTGAATTATTTTTTGGCAACTTTATTCGATGAGACAGATGTAACAGTTTTCTGGTCGTCAATAAATCCTTTCTGACAACTTTTCATAAAAACCTGAAAACATTATTAAGAGAATTCGAAAAATAACATGGATCTAATAGAGCTTGAAATTGAATAACACTTCCCCTTTCTCTAACCCTCGATTATAAAATTTACATGAAATGTAATTCAACTGATAAGCTTATTGATTGATTATAAACTTGGGTAAGAAAGCCTAGCAATGGGGCCAGGGAGGCCACTCATCCCAGTATGCAACAGGGTTGAAATCCACAAGTTACAATGCGAAGGGAAAAGCTGGATGAAAGGAAGCAGGAACGGAGGAGGTATTGTAAGTTAAAAAACAAGTACAGCTACGGGGCGAAAAGCCGCTGCAAATACCCAGTTAGGAGTGCCTACAGTTCACCGCTTGAGATGAACAGGAGGCATTAAACCCTTTCGAAGCTAAACTGGTGAAATATTGCGGATATAAAGTAAAAATCTTGCAAATGCAAAGTTGTTCTAACACTTTTCATAGGCAAATGTTTCTTTTTTGTTAAGCTCCACCTAAGAAATGTAAAGTTGCAATGGCTATTCTTAGAAGATTTAAAAACAAAAGAAAAAAAAATCAGTTAATCCCTGAAATTATAGTTGATACAATGTAATTATGACCGTAGACTAATTTTCATGCATCACATATTTTCTTTAATATAATCCCCTTTCCCTTTCAGAAGGGTAGGCGCCTTTCAGTTCCCAGAAAACATTGCTTACTTATTCGATGATGCACATAATTATGTTAGTAGAAAAAGCGCAAACCGTAACCCTTAATACTGAAGAAGAAGAAAAAAAGAAGTAAGTAAGTAAGTAAGTAGGTTTATGGAATGTTTTGTACCATACACAGTATTCGCATAAAACTATAAGTTTTAACTCCGAAGTCTGGTGAGGCCAATTTTTCTCCCGACTAACCTCCGTATACGGAAAGTTTGCAAAATTAAGGCACCTTAGAGTATGATTCGGCGGGATAGAACTTTACCCGCAAGGCTTGTTATATCATCTGTAATTTTGAATGTATGGGTTGAATATTATGTATGTTTGTATGCATATATACAGAGTATATATATATATATATATATATATATATATATATATATATATATATATATATATATATACTGTATACACACACTTAAATTTACGAATAACAGAATGGGTATCTAGAGATTGCAAAAGATGTAGGGGAAGGAAGAGAAGAGATGGATTGAAATTTGCGGGTATAGACTGGTATAAAAAGACCATTCACAGACCAGAATGGAAGGACATGTTTGAGGCCTTTGACCTCCAGTCCAATAATTGCGCGTTATGATATATATATATATATATATATATATATATATATGTATGTATATATATATATATATATATATATATATATATATATATATATATATATATATATATATATATTAACTGATATTCCCGAGTCATTCATTACAGAAATTGTTATTACATAACATTCTCTCAAATTTGTCTGTAGACAAAAGTGAAGGGTCTGCTATAAATATTCGTTCGCAAAGTAATAGCTGTGATATATCAAATTATAATGGAAAGGCGTTTCGCATAAAAAGCATTCATTAAAATATAAACGCGACTGACTCATTTCCTTATGCTACCATTAATCATTTCATTATTTCCTGTCAAGTATACTTTGCTCGGCAGTTAATCACTGGCGAAACTTAAGAGCTGCCATTTCGTACTTTTATAATCATTGATGGGAAATTATATATCTTTCCTTTACATTATTTAGAAAAATTCATGAGAATTAATCATGAAAGTTGCTGAAATATGTTCTATGGTAATTACGTAAACATTACTACTGCTGTACAAGAAAGTTTCATTAAGAAATAATAAAGAATTGTAGTATAATAATGAACATGACACTAATAAGAGCAATGTCGTATTTCATGAAAAGCTTTTACAAAGATTTAACAAAATCTTTACTTAGCATCTGTATCAACAGTTTACCAACAAAGAAAAATTATGTTCCAAAATACATCTGTTTTTCTCTTAAGTATATCCTCTGAGGTATAAACTGTGATGGTACTGAATATTCCATACAAAAAGATAATAACTTCCAAAATTAGGTACAAAGGGCAACGATCAAGTTTAAAGGAAGTCTGCTTCTATTGAACCTGTCATTTACAGTTTGAATTTTCATACTATCTAGGATTAATAGAAAGTTGACAACATATCCAGAGGTCTATACTTTATCAATCGCTACTCTCGGAACAATAAAATGCATTATAGATTTGTCACTACTGATTCTGAATTGGAGGTGGGAACCTGTCCATGATATTAAACTATCCATTTTCACTGAACTTTATCATAAATGCAAATATTACTTCTTTCCAAATATTGCTATGCATTTACATAGAAGACAAAGGGAGGCGAATATCTACTATAATTTCAATCGTCAATTGAGAAATCCTCCGTCTTATTCCTCTGAATAAAAATGTCCAAAAACTGATTATACGGCTTGCAAAGTGTACAAACCTAGTTTTCCCTAATTGGAACGACATCCTTTGAAAGGTCTCTGTAATTTCTACTCGCTCATGAAATGATGATAAAAGACTAACGCATACAAATATCAGTGAATAAAATTATAAGATTTTTTTATCATTTCGGATTCATAACCTCATATCGTAAAACTAATTGGATTTTGCACAGCTTCAGTTTCATCCGTGAAGAAAAAAGGTTTAATTCATTTAGCTGTAAATGAAGAATTATTTCTGTCAGCTGTGCCCGCTGCTGATAAAAATGTGCAAGATATAAATATCTATATATATTTTGCAGACTGTGTTGTGTTCACCGTTTAATTAAAATTCAGTCATGGTCTGTTACAAAAAGCAACACGTCCATAACAACAGATGAAATAAAATATATAGATGAAATATATATACATATATATATATATATATATATATATATATATATATATATATATATATATATATATATATATATATATATATATATATATATATCCTGATACACTCATGGGGACGGTATAGTCAAAACCTGGTGAGGTACACTCAGAAACCACAATCTCCCACAAATTGCGAACCACCGGGTTGTAGTTAGGAAAGGTGGAGTGTGTGGGAAGGGTTGAATGTGTGTGTCTGTGTGTACACATCTATTTAAGTATTTAGATGTAATTTTTTTTTAATAATTATTGCATCCGATAATTGTGGTGTATAACTCAAACAGCCTGCAGAATTACGAGCAACAACGTCCTATAAGGATTATTGGAATGTTCATAAATACAAACTTCAATCAATACGAGTGACCTCTAACGTCAATCAGCACAAAAGCTTCTATACTCCCAGACAAAATTCCTACCTATTCATTTCTCGTGAATTGTTATTCATTTGATGGAACCGAGTTTCATGTAATTCTGACATTCAAAAAAAGAAAAAAAAAAAAAAAAAAAGAAGAAGAAGAAGAATAAGAAGAAGAAGAAGAAGGAGAAGAAGAAGACTAAGATCTATTTGATGGCGATTGAAACGGACGTTTTAGGGAAACTTATCCGAATTCCTGTTTCTTCAGAATTCGGGCAATTGCAAGAAAATAGTACTTATTTAACCATGCAAAGAATTTAATTAATGTGTAGACTTTTGAATTCCATATACTTAGATTTATAAGGAATCATCAGTTACCCTACTGATTTTTTCCCTTTTTTAACCTGATCATGTTGAAGAAACATTATAACAAGAAACAAACGTAAACAAACGCTACAGTCGATAAGTGAAATGGTGCTTTTATAATAACATCCACGAATAAGAGACGAAGACTCGAGTAGCAATTAAATATGGTAATACTCTGGTTAATTTATGCATGACTATTCATATATTCCCTTGAACTATGAAAGCAACTAACAGGAGAGCACCTTCCATAAAAGATTTATCACTAAGTAAACCTTG